>NW_007012919.1:2608-4182 GCF_000164805.1 Carlito syrichta
CAGCTGAATCCAGGTGCTAAAATGTTTTTAGGGGTTGATTCCATTTTGGTTGTACTCCTCGGACTTCATTCTCAAGTGGTCTTTCCCCAAGAGATGCCAAAATAGGCCACTAAAATTTCCAGACTTATATTCTATTGGTAAGCTACCTAAGTGGGAAGAAAGCAACACGTTTCCAATAGGGAGAAGTCCAGAGCTTATTCTCACTGTCCTACCTGGGTCACATGCCTGTGCCTGAATTAACCTTTGGGGTTGAGGAGCTGGACTGTACTCATTGGCTAGGCCAGGTCTCATGTTTAGACCTGAAGCTGAGGCTGAGGGTGTCCAGCTGCAACAGACTAACTGAGTGAGGGAGGCGCCTCAGAGGGGGATTGGCAGAGAGATGCTGGCCCAGGCAGATGATGACCACCATGTCTGGTACCCAACCACCAATGGTCCATAAACGGTGGCTTGGGTTGCCTGGTTCCCAGCCCTAACCCTTCTCTCATTCTTGGTGCTGGACACTAATGCTCTGTTGTGCAGGAAACTCAAGGAATCTTGGGACAGCAGTCAGGCAAACCTCGACTCCAGCTGCTGGTGATCTCATTGTCTCTGTATTTCCAATTTCTATTTTCCAGAGTTGGATTCTGTTGGGTTTAATATCTTTTAGCCTTGAGCCATACCAGAGGTCAACACTCAGACTACGGATGAGCTGCTGTGACGTGCCCATCTCTACCCCACCAGCTGTGACTGAGGAAGGGAAAGGAGGAGGCTGTTCTGTGTACAAAGTGAGGCTGATTAGTACTGCCTCCTTCAACAAGAGCCGTGGACAGGGCAGCTTCCCTCATGTAGGACTGAGGGCAGAACGAACATGGACAGGTCTGGAAACTCCTGGAAAATGCTAGGGAAGCTTACTTTTGATCAGACAGACCGAATTTCCCTCATGGACTTACTGCTTCTTGTGGGTCTTGAGCTGCCCTTAAGGCACTGGCAGAGCCCTTCACACCCAAATACTTTTTGTCCAAACAATGCTAACCATTTTCTACCTTCTTCTAAGCTCTTCCCCAGCAATGGGCAACCACTTCCCAGGTGAAGGAAGAAGGCAAGGAGGCCTTCACCTCTTGCCCTCAGCTCACACAATGTGGTTTTCTTCCAGGGAAGTTCGAGCCTTGATGAAGAGCTTGTCCTGAAACAGTTTGACATTAATGATCAGAGCAAACCAAGGAGCGATGTGCTCTGCACCCTGAGGCTGGACCAGGTTCCTCGAGAGCTCAAGTACAATGTGGGTCCAAGAGCTCTGCAGAAGCCGGAATTCTTCCGGAAACCAGACTATGACAGGAAGCCTCAGAAACCACAGGTAACTGCAGGACACCAGACCAAAAATCAAAGAAGATTAAGTCAAACTGAAGTCTTGAATGTTCTTGAATTCTGGTACTTCAGGGGGCACAGGCCTTTTAAAGTAGAAATCTTGAATTATTTTATGATTAATAAATATTTGTTAAATGAATGGATGTTTAATACATATGACAAAGGCAGTTATACCAACAAGGTATGCCATTCTGAATTGCTGTTAATATCTTTTTTTTTTTTTTTTTTTT
>NW_007012919.1:4202-18731 GCF_000164805.1 Carlito syrichta
GGCAGGTCTCGAACCTGCAGGCTCAGGCAATCCACTCACCTCAGCCTCCCAAAGGCGTGGGATTACAGGCTGAGCCACCGAACCCGGCTTGTTAATATTTTAATAGTCATTTTCTGGGACAGGTTTCTTATGTGTGCGTGTGTGTCCATGTTTGGAATTGGAATCTGTGTTGCCCAGGCTGGAGTAGATGATCACACCTCACTGCAACTTCAGCCTCCTGGGCTCAGGCAATCCTTCTGCTTTAGCCTCCTGAGTAACTGAGACTACAGGTGTGAGACCCATTCTCAGCTAATATTTAAAATTTTTGTTGTAGAGACGAGTCAAATCATAGGTCAATGCTCAACCTACAGATTAGCTTCTCTTAATGTACCCATCTTTACCTCTACCAGCTGTGTTGTCCAGGCTGGCCTCAAACTTGTGGGGTCAAGCAATCCTCCCACCTCAGCCTCCCAAAGTGCTGGGGTTACAGGCATGAGCCACCGCTCTCAGCTACATATTTTAAGAAAAGAAAAATCTGTATTAAAATTGTAATTATATATACCAATAACAAAGAATGGATACAAGTCACATTTGACTCCTACATTTGGAAGAGGTGCTCAAAGTGGTTACCATCTGTGTCCAGACACTTCTGATTGTGGTGAATTAAAAGTAATATATAGATGATATCTCTTAAAATGTGCTTACACTTTTTTGGCACCCCTTGTATTATGCACACATGTTAAGTTGTATAAGTCAGCAACAGACTTAAGTAGCTAAGTTGCGGGGTGGGGAATTCCTTTCCCTGAAGGTAAAACACAATATGTTATTTCTAATTTTCCCTCTGCCTTTTAGGCATAATCATTGCTACTATATTTCAGTACTTTGGACATATTAATTTTATCCTGTACAATTGAACACAATTGACCAATCTATTTTGACATGCATTACATTTCTATCCTTGACTCTGTTGTGTAATATTTATGAAGCTATGCATTTCAACACTAATATCAGCTTTAATGTTTCCATTATCCTTTCATCTTTCTGAAAGGTAAAACTCAAAATAATGCTGGATTGGCAAATCATATTCCTCACACCTAAGGCTTGAACCACTGCTTGTCCTGAATCTAGGCTGAATCCAATTGCTCATTTCCCTGTGTTTAGAACTAATCTAATGCAAACACTGTTTTATAAAACCATGGTGGTTTTTGCCAAAAATGAACTTTGACTGGCACATGGAAAGTAACTACACAAAATTTCAAAATATATTTCCAAATAATACCATTTTTCTTCTGCCTGGAGCATGTCTTTTAACATCTCTTCCAGTGTGGATCTGCTGGTGAAAAATTCTTTCAGCTTTTGTATGTCTTACAATACACTTGTTCTGCCCTTATTAAATGAAGGTATGTTGCTCAGGCTGGTGTTTAACTCCCAGGATGAAGTTATTCTCCCGCCTAAGCCTCCAAGTGCTGGGATTATAGAAGTGAACCATCACACCAGCAGATATTTGGAAAATATTTGATAATTACTTTAGAAATTTGTTTTTGCCTTTCAACACCTTCTCAAGGCTCTAATTACATGCAGTTCAGTTGCTTGAAGTGCCTCGCCGCTCACTGCATCACGGTTAAGTTTTTAAATTCTCTTTTCTTTCTTTATTTATATGACCATGTATTTATTTATTTATTATTATTTTTAAAATTTCTATTGTAAAGCTGTGGGGTACAGTTCTGGGTTAGGTATACAAACATTGATCATGCAGGTACCCCTGTTGATGAGATATGCCCCTCCCTCTCCTAGCAGTTTCCCTCAACTGCCAATCCCACCTCCCCCCAACCAATAGTTTCCCATTACTTCCAATTGCTTTCTTGTAGCAGTATAATTGTTCAAGGTCCTTTTATGAGTGAGAACATATGGAACTCTGTTCTTTGTTTCTGTGATAAATCACTGAGTATGATCCACTCCAAGTCCATCCAGGTTGCTGCAAAGTCCATATATTTGTCATTCTTTATGGCTGCATAATATTCCATTGTGTATATGTACCATATTTTTGTATCCAGTCCAGCTTCGATGGGCAACATGGTTGTTTTCATGTTTATGCTATTGTGAATAGAGCTGCAACAAATGTATGTGTACAGGTATCCTCTTTGTAGAATAGTTTGCGTTCCTTCGGGTATATTCCCAATAGGGGAATTGCTGGGTCATATGGAAGGTAAATTTCTAGTTCTTTCAGAAACCTCCAGACTGTTTTCCAGAGAGGTTGTACAAGTTTGCATTCCCACCAGCAGTGTAGAAGCATTCCTTTTTCTCCACATCATTGCCAGCATCTGTTGTTGTTTGTTTTATTAATGATGGCCATTCTTACACAGGTTAGATGGTATCTCAATGTGGTTTTGATTTGCATTTCTCTGATGATGAGTGAGGCTGAGCACTTTTTCATGTGTCTGTTAGCTGCCTGTATATCTTCTTTTGAGAAGTGTCTGTTCATGTCTTTTGCCCACTTATTAAAGGAGCTGTTTGTCTTTTTCCCTTTGGTGCATTTGAGTTCCTTGTAGATCCTAGCTGTTAGGGCTTTGGCAGATATACAGTTGGCAAACATTTTTTCCCATTCTGTGGACTCTCTCCCTGCTCTCTTGATGGTTTCTTTTGCTTTGCAGAAGCTCATTAATTTGATGAGCTTCCACTTATCTCCCTTATTTCTTAAGGTATTGGCCTTTAGGATTCTGAGTAGGAATTGGTTCCCAGTTCAAATTTCCATAAGGATGTCTCCTGCGTTTTCTAATATTTTTATAGTTTGAGGTTTTATGTTTAGGTCTTTGATTCATTTAGAGTTAATTTTTGTGTATGGTGATAGGTAGGGGTCCTGTTTCAATCTTCTGTATGTGGTCAGTCAGTTTTCCCAGCAACATTTACTGAATAGGTTTTCTTCTCCCCAGTAGTTGTTGTTGGAGGCTTTGTCAAAGATGAGTTGGTTGAGGAATTGAGGCTAACTTCTGGAATCTCTATCCTCTTCCATTGGTCTATGTGCTTGTTCTTGTACAAATACCAGGCTGGACATGTATTTAAGTTCACTAATATTTTTTCTATGCTGTCTAATCTGCTGTTAATCTCATTCAGTTATTTTATCTCATATAGTATAATTTTCATCTCTGGAAACTTGACTTTGGTGTGTATACACACACACACACACACACACACACACACAAACACGGGAGAGGGATCCAATAAAACCTGGAATTATCTTTTGAAAGGTAGTCCCTTGTAGTACAATCAAATTTGACCTGATCAAATGGTCAAAGTATTTGTTTGGAAGTTTTGAGAAGGTTGTGTCATGATTTGTGGAAGAAATGTCCGAAGTTGTGGCATACAGGTGACTGGTTCTTCCACTATGACAATGCACCTGCCCTCACTGTGCTGTGTGTTCAGCAGTTTTTGAGCAAAAAATGGCATGATCCCAGTGCCCCACCCTCCCCATTCACTTGATCTCTCCTTGACCTACATTTTTTGTTTCCCTGGATAAACAAAGTCTTCAAAGGGAATTGTTTTGCCAGTGTGGAAGAGGTGAAACAAAAAAATGGTAAAAACACTAAAAGGTATCCAGCTGTGGAAAAAGCATCTTGATAGGTATATTACATCAAACAGAGCGTACTTTGAAGATGACCAAAGTTCAAACAGTAAGAATAAACACACAATTTTAAAAAATAAGTGCATTTATACATTTATAAATAAATTCTGGGTTTTTTGGGTCCCCCTTCGCATACCTGCCATTCTCTACTTAATCTTTTGAACATATGGAATAGTTATAATAGCCATGTGGTTGTCTTTGTCTGCTAATTCTGACACTGGTATCCATCTGTAAGAGCTGATTCACCTCCTGGTTACGGGTCATGTTTTCCTGCATCTCTGCATGCCTGGTGATCTCTGATGAAGGATGGGCATTGTAATTTTACTTACTGGGTGTTGAATATTTTTGTATTCCTATAAATACTCTTGAACTTTGTCCTGGAATGCAGTCAAGTGCCTTGGAAAAGTGTAATTCTTTTGGGTCTTGCTTTTAAGATTTTTCTGGGGAAAGAGCAAAGCGATGTTCTGTGTAGGGCTAATTATTCCCCACTATTGAGGGAGGACCCTTCTGTGTGTTCTACCCAATGTCCTATGGTTCCTTCGGCTTTCCAGAAGGAAGAAGGCACTGTTCCTGGCCCTGTGGACATGCTGGGCACTTTCTCCTCTAACCCTTTGAGTTAGTTTATTCCCTAACATCAGGTCATTTCTCTGCGTGCATGCACAGAAGGGGACCCTGTATAGTCCTCTGGCATTCTTTCCCCAAGCATCACTTTCTTTTTATTACTCTGTGCTGCTAGCTTTGGCTTTCTGGGTCTACCCAGATGCTCAGTTCTCTCTTTGCAATGCATAGAGTCCACTGGTTCCTCCTGGACTCCTATGTCCTCTGCATGACTGGAACTCTCAAGGCAGTGGTATAGGACAACTGGCAGCTTCTCTTGCTTGCTGCTTGTCTCTCAAGGATCACTGTCTTTCATTACCTAATGTCCAGGGTCTTGCAAACTATCGGTTCATGCATTTCCCCCCCTGCATTTTGGATGTTGCAGGTGGGAGGGTAGATGTGGTAGATGTCTTCTGAAAGGAGAAGTTTTCATCTCTATTTTTTAAAACTTTGAACACTTTCAGGTGGTCTTGGGTGTCCATAAGACTCCAAGCTTCCCCTCCTCCTTGGTGCTGCTTACAATGTTCTCCTGAGTGGCCCTCCTCCCTATGTCCACATATTCTGTCTTCCTTTAGACATATTGCATGTGCCAGTTTCTTCATAGGGTTTTTCCAGGTTCCTTAGCTGACATTAATTTGTTCTTACTTTTAATCTCTCACAGCAATCTGTGCCTCTGTTTTAAGTGTTTATCTTGGCTCAGTACATTAATTCATCCAACTGTTTATGGATTTTCTAAAAAGTGGTGGATTTCTGAGCATCTGCTACTATGTGTCCAAAAGTGCTGGGAACAAATCAAACAAAAATGGAGGACTGCCTCCTGCACTTAAGGAGCTTATGGTCTAGTGTGGTCAACAGGTAAATGATGAACTACAGCAAAATGATGTTGTAGTGTGACCGGGACATGGGAAGAAGTAATCAGTTCCACAAGCATGAGGTGAGGACAGGTTCAGCAAAGCCATCACAGAAGAAATTATGTTTTTCCTGAGCCTTGAAAGATCTCCAGTTGCCCAACAACATAATGGATTCCAAAACTCAGACTCTTCAGTGCCACGGTAGCATAGACTCCATTTCTCTCCCTCCCCCTCATCTCCTCCCTCCCTCCCTCCCTCCCTTCCATTCAGTAGTTCTCACTTGAGAGCAATTTTGTCACCTTTCCTCCACCCAGGGAATTTGTCAATGTTTAGAGATGACATTGGTTGTTGTCACCACTTAGGAAGTGTCATGGCATAAAGTCAGTAGAGGCCAGGGATGCTGCCAGACATCCTACAATGTGTCTGATAGCCACCCTCCTCACCCCCACATATAAATAATTATCTAGTACCAAATGTCAGTCATAACAAAGTTAAGAAACTTGTGTTTAATTAAACACATTTATTAAGCACCTGTTGTGTCCTTAGTATTATTTTAGATGCCAGGAGATGCATTCAGGAATAATCTCTGAAGTTTACATTTTAGAGAGTGAGAAGAGAGAGACAGAAAAACAACTGAAAAATATATAGCATGTCAAATGGTGATAAGGGTCGCTAAAAAAAATGAGATGAGGAAGGAAGCCAAGGAATGTTGTGAGGGGGGTTGCATTTTTACATTGGATGGTCACAGTGTCTCTATCAGCAATGAATGAAAGTTAAAGATACCACTGAAAAGGTGACATGAAATAGGTAAAGGAGTGAGCCGTGTGGGTCTTTTGAGGAAAGGCCTGACAGCAGAGGGAACGAGTACAAAGGCACCAAGGTAGAAGTGTAATGGGTGCTATCTGGAAGCAGCGAGGGGGTCAGCGTGCTTGGAATGGGGGGTCTAGATGCTGACTTCAGCTCTTCCGCAGCGCCCACTCTGTTCCATTCTGTTTTTATTTATTTATTTATTTATTTATTTATTTATTTATTTATTTATTTTTGAGTTGGAGTCTCACTCGGTCGCCCAGACTGGATTGCAGTGGCGGCTCCCAGCCACTGCAGCCTCGCCTGCTGGGCTCCGGCGATCCTTCCGCCTCAGCCTTCCGAGTAGATGGAATTACAGGCATGCACTACCACACCCGGCTGATTTTTTTGATTTTATTGTAGAGCTGAGGTGTCGATGCCCAGGCAGGTCTCGAACCCGCGGGCTCAGGTAATGCACTCACATTTCTGGCTCAAATCTAGAGTACTCCACATGTTCCACTACCTACTTGAATGTATGTTTGTGGGAGGAGAGAGGGGCAGGATCTTTGTGGTTTCATGCTTCTTTCCCCCAACCAAGACCTGGACCTGTGTCTGTGATGAGACAGTGCATGGGCGATGCAGTCACACTATCAGGCTATGAGCCACCAAGAGGTTCTCCTGCCTCCTGGATGTCCCACTGAGGAACGGGGAAGGAAAGGAATGAGATCTATTCTTCCCCTTCTTACTCCCTTCTAACCAAAAGAGGCAAAAGGTGTTAGATAGCATTTTAATAAAAAATACTGTAGCCTTTACTGTGCAGAGCATAGTGCTGGGCTCATAGTAAGTCTAATAACATTATTTTGGTTGACAGAGTATTGTACAAGGCCATTACCCTGGGAAGAAATACATGATTTTTACATGATTTCTAGTTGCTTTTATGCAATTCTTTTTTTTAATCTTCACAACAATCCTACGGGAGTGGATACTGTTGTTATGTCCATTTTACAGATGAAGAATTTAAGTAACTTGCCCTTGGACTCACAACTAGCAAGTGGGATAAAGCTACACTTGAATCCAGGTCTACCAAAATTCTAAGGCCATGTTATTATCCACTACATTATTTGCTCAATCATGAGCTTTTCATGTTTTCTTTGTAAAATCAAAGCATGCTGAAGTTTCATAAAACACTTTGGCAAGGACCAACCCTAAATCCAAAGTAATGATACTGCTTTCAAAAGCTAAGTCTTAGAGTTATTGAAACAACGAATCAAAAAAAGGTAATGACATTGGGAATTATGATACTTTCTGTAGAATCCTGATAAGACGAAGGGGGTGAAGATGAAATATAGAGCATGGTATCTGGACACCAAGTTGTGGAAAAAGCAGAGCGCAGATGACCCACTGGTTGACCCTAAGGTCTCACGTAAAGCTCAAGATGAGAATTTCAAGGAGGAGCTGCAGAAACAGGTGTGAATGTATGTTGAGACTTGACCATCTGAGCCGAAGATGATCACAGTGTGTCTGCCACCCTCATCCTGAAACCAGAAAGTCTGGAGTCATATAGAGACTCCCAAAAGCTCTACAACATACGTATGGAATTTAGCAGCGAGAGAGCCAAATCACTTATGGGGAATGTGTAATGAGCAGAAATCTCCTGGCTTTGTGGTAGTCACAGTGTCTCTAAAGATGGGATAGCCACTCATGACACACCTGACATTCTTGGACAATTGATTCAGATAGTGATGTGACCTGGTGGGATCTCCTCAGTACTCAGAGTAGACATGATGTCATGTTCTCCTTTGGGAAAAAAACTAAATGTGAAGCTTTTTTCCTATCAGCAATGAATGAATGTTAAAGAATTCAACATTGCAGCCAGTACTTTTTAAAAAATGTAATATAGCTGAATTACAGGATCTGAGAGGAAAGGAACAAAGGTTAAGCACTGTGTGATATCTCAAAGTCACAAAAATGCACAATAAGGCTGTGCTCTAATCTTATTACAGATAAATTCTTGCCTGCCCATTCATGAGTAATCACTGGTCAGTTGCCTCCTTCAAATGGAAAAGTTAAGACAGGAGGGATGGATGTTTTTATTTTGTCCATTATTGGGTGTAATTATGTTCAGGCATAAAGTATGACACACATTATGTGCACTGCACACTTATAAACCTCAAAATAATGTAAATAATATTTAGCAGAATTTTGTGGTGTATGGTTTTGGGCTGCTTTTCTAAACTTATGTAAATTTAATATATAACATAAAACTATTCCAGTTGCACTTTAAAAAGTTGCAAAATTTTCTTGATGAATTAAATATTTAAAAACAAGAATAAGCTGGGCTTGGTGGCTCAGCCTGTAATCCCACACCTTTGGGAGGCTGAGGTGAGTGAATTGCCTGAGCCCGCGGGTTTGAGACCCTCCTGGGCAGCGAGAACTCATCTCTACAATAAATAAAAAAAAAATCAGCCAGGCGTGGTGGTGCATGCCTGTAATTCCGGCTACTCGGAAGGCTGAGGCGGAAGGATCGCCGGAGCCCAGCAGGCCGAGGCTGCGGTGGTCAGGAGCGGCCACTGCACTCCAGTCTGGGCGACAGAGTGAGACTCAACTCAAAAAATAAAAAATAAAAATAAGAATAAAGCTGTGTGGCTCATCCTGTAGTCCTAGCACCTTTGGAGGCCAAGGTAGTAAGATAGCTTGAGTCCAAGAGTTTGAGACCAACCTGGGCAACATAGTGAGACTCCATCTCTATTTTAAAAAAAGAGTTACAAACATTTGCATTACAGTTTATAGAAATTCTGTTTTAAAAAAATATATTCTTAATGACTAATTCTTAAATATTTAAAGGATTTTACAGAACATATTTCATTTTTATGGTGAATGTTAATAAGGTTGTTTGCCAAAATAATTATGTTCAGTTAATGAAAAAGTTAGTTAAATTTTGAAAATATAGTTGATATAAATACTATGGTAAAAGATTGTTTATCAGGAGGTTTAGGCACAGGAAATGTTCAAAACAATGAAATTGTTCTACAATGATTTTTATAAATCACACCTTTATAATACCTGAGAAATGATTTACCTTATGTGCTTTAGGGGTACCATTAGGCTCTGGCACCCCAATTCACAAACGCAGACATCATGATGTGCTAGAGAGGGACAGTAACTATGACCACATGACTGTCTTGCTGGGAACTCATGAATTTTGACTACTCTTGACTGATTTGTTTTGGAAGGTGAAATGGTCTTAAAGCACTGAATTGCAGTTATGTAAATATATACATACAATTTTTAAATTAAAATAAATGTAAAGAAAAGCCAAAAGGATGCCTGACTGTTATGAAGATGTTGAGATTAGATCAAATCTTTTTTGATTGCCATGCCCTTTGAAGTTAAGATCTATAAATGGAATCAAATACGTTAGATTCCAGACATCCGAGGTCAACAGCTGTTGACTTGCTAAGTGTATTGCTTTTCCTAAATACAAGGGTGAGGAGGAGAGGAGGGGGAGTTGGGCATCTTTGAAAACCTTTCATACTCATCCACTCATGAACATTATTTACACATGTATTCAAAATCGAGAAGGATGTGGTTTAAAGTGAGGTTCTTTATAAAGAGCTAAGTGCTTTTCACAAGGATAGATGTGAAATCATGCTTCTGATGGCTAAACGTTTTCTCTAATGCTTCTTTCAGGAATTCCTTGCAGACCTTCATGGAACAGTTGCCTTTAAGGACTTCATCCTACACAGGGGTTACAGGATGCCGAGTGTGAATAAAGGGTCATCTCTGAAAACCCTGCCGAGGGGCTTTATAGCTCACAGTTGCTGATGGGAAGGGGTCAGGATGATAAAACCTAATACTTCTCTTTCTGGCACACACCAGGCTTCAGGCCCTGGGATAAAGGGACTCAGAGACAGGAGGTGGCATTTCGCCCTTTCTATTCTGCTTGCTTCGTCTCTGCTACTGTTAGAGGTCCTGTTTTCCTGTGATACTTGATTCAGTCTTCTTGGGTTTGGCCTCAATGGGACCAGAAGTGATTGGGGGTCTATGTTCAGGGCCTATGCCTTGTAAATTCTGACTGTAACCAAGACACTGAATTCTCTAGGAGGTCTTCAATCTCCTTTTTTTCTTCTTCTAAGAAGAAAGCACTTTGGCTAGGACAAGATAGAGTTGGGATTTGCAATTTTGTCATTGTATTATTACCTCTGCCTCAAGTGGAGACAGATGAAGGCAAAAGTTCACTTACTGGGAAGACTGCCAGCGCCGTCTTTTTCTTCTTTTCTGCCTTCTAATTTCCCCTCCCTTAGCTTGTGAAGGTGGCCCCAGCTGCCATTCCCACATGGAATGGCACCCCTCCCTGGCAGATCACTCAAAACCAGAGTGGGTAAGAGGCTAGCAGAATGGACCATTGAGCAGGAGGGCCTGGAGCCTGGGCTGTGTGGCAGCAGGTGAGCAGAGAATCGATTTGGGGCCAAAGCTGTCACTAATTACAAGTCCTGCATTTGCCTATGGTCCTCTGGGTGCACGCCTCTCCAGAGCTTTAGGGCACAGTGCAGCCTAGATGGTCATAAGTTTCTGGAAATGGGATATTATATTTTTGTTTTTCCAAGAGCAATAGAGCTAACGATAGCTTATACTTACTGGCAAATAAATGTATTGACCAAACTCAGAGACAGACTGCATTCAGAGTCAAACCAGGCAAGTCTGGAACATGAGATGGGTTAGAAGGCTTCATTTCAGAATGGTTTGGAGTATTTCCTTTCACTTTGAATGTTGATAATAGGTCTGCTAGATAGATATATTTAATATACTAATACAAATGTAAGTACTTATAATAACTATCGAATCTGTATATAAGGTTTACATATGTATACGTGTGTATTTTAAGTTATGCTTACATATTTTAATATTGCATAATTGTATATTTATATTATATATGTAAATATATAACTGTGTGGTTCATGTATATATATAAATCTTTATTTGCTCTTGATGCTGTGACTCATTTTTCTACCTTAACATTTTTAGTAGCAAAACAGACTTTCTATTTTGATTTGTCCCCTTTGGTTTAATCCATTCTGTTGATGAGCAGTTAGTTCAATTTTGGGCAAAAAGAAGCATGCCTGACACACTGCTATACTCTTTTCAGTCACAACAGCTCATGAAAGATGATGCCACTGGCCATGGCCGAGGCCACTGAGAACACTGTCACTCAAAACCCTACAGTATTTTGTCCCTTTATTCTTACTTCCTATATTCTCTATTTTATCAATAAGATTTCAACTAGCTGGTCATGGTGACTCACTCCTGTAGTCCCAGTACTTTGGGAGGCAGAGGCGAGAAGATTGCCTGAGCCCAGGGGTTTGAGACCAGCCTGGGCAACTTGGTGAGACCATGTCTCTACAATAAATAAAAAAATTAGCTGGGCATGGTGGTGTGTGCCCGTGTTTCTAGCTACGTGGAAGGCTGAGATGGAAAGATAACCTGAGATGAGCAGGCTGAGGTTGCAGTGGCCATGAGCATGTCACTGCACTCCAGCCTGGGTGACAGAGTGAGACTCCAACTTAAAAAAAAAAGATTTCAACTAAAAGAAAGAAAGAAATCTGTTTTATTTTGTTTTTGAGTTAGACTCTCACTCTGTCACCCAGGCTGGAGTGCAGCCTTGACTTGCTGGGCTCAGGTGATCCTTCCACCTCAGCCTTCCAAGTAGCTGGAACTACAGGAGCACTCTGCCACGCCCAGCTAATTTTTTAATTTATTGTAGAGACGAGGTCTCAACAAGTTCCCCAGGCTTGTCTTGAATTCCTGGGCTCAGGAAATTCTCTCGCCTTGGTCTCCCAAAGTGCTATGATTACAGGCTTGAGCCACCACACCTGGCAAGAAAGAAATCTATTAAGCAAATGTACACAGGGTTATTACTTACTCACTGAAATGTGTATATGAACACTCTCTCTTTGACTCCATAACGTATGTGCACACTGTGTGTATTTGGGTATACTGTGTTGCAAACATCCTTCTATACACTTTCTTGTATCCGCTGCTGGATTATGTACTTTATGCATTACCCGCGGCTTCATTCCCTTTCTGCACTGGTGGATCCCAGACCTTGAACAGCAGGGGTGGGCAGCACCAAGCTATGTGGATGATGCATTAACACCCACCAGAATGGATCCATCACACACACGTTTCTGAGTAACTCCCCTTGGCCTGGCTCAGACTGCACTGCAGAGCCATACTGCATTCTGGGGCTCTTCCTAGGTACTCATTTTTTCCTTGGTTGCTTTTCACAGGTCACACCTACAAAGCCTGAATATTTTTCCCTGTCTGCTTTTGTTCTTTCTTCTCTTCCCACCTCCCCTAACAAGCATTGCCCCATTGAGTTTCTTTCAACCTCCAAGGAACTCAAACTGACACAGCAGTTCTTGCTACCCTGCTAGTCCTGACTGCAGTTGAATGCATGACCTAAAGCTGCATTCAGCACATTCCTAACCACAAACCACAAGACACAGAACTGAATCGAGAAAGACATTTGTCTGCCTTGAACATTCCTTGAACATGATTGTGTTGGGGGAGGGGGTTCCAACGTCAGAATTGATGTTAGACCAAGCTGGCCAAAATTCTCTAGGTCCTTCTGGTAAAGAGTTGCCCTGTGTTTAAGACTCAGGCTAGATTCTCTGCCCGGCCACAGCACTCAGCACAGCGGTGCAGGCCTACTTGGGCCCGGGCTCTGGCTCTCGATGTTCAGCCTCCACCTCTGGCCTTGCCAATTTTTATTTTTTAGGTACATAAGAGATATTTATTTATTTTATTTTTTAAAAATTATTATTTATTAATTTTTAAATTATAAAGATGCAGGGTACAATTCAGGTATACAAACATTGATTATGTAGGTACCCTTGTTGATGGGGTATGCCCCTCCCTCTGCTAGCAGTTTCCCTCACAACCATCGCAGCCTCAACCTGCTGGGCTCAGACGATCCTTTTGCCTCAGCCTTCCAAGTGGCTGGAACTACAGGTACATGCCACAGTGCCTGGCTGATTTTTTTATTTTTATTGTAGAGATGAGGTCTCAAAAAAAAAAAAGACTTGAGCTAAAGATTCCAGCCACAATCCATAGTCAACAAATTCAGTTTCCTGATATTTATCCATGAAGGTTTTTTAGAGTTCCTCTAAAAGCCTGTGCTGTGAGTTTCCTCTTGATATTCAATCTTGACTACTACTTTAAGGAAAGCAGGAAGAGTCTTCCAACTCCCGCCTTGCCAATTTTAAGCCTGGCCTCAGGAGCGGTACCTGGACAGAAGTGGAGTTTATTAATAACCCATGGCCACCACTCTGGGGCTGAGGAGCTTTTCTCGCTGAGGACTCAGTCCCTCGACCCCCGCCTGCAGGTCGCACCTAGACTTTCCCTCCCACCTGGGTCTTGGACGGATTTCTTGCTTACTTGATATCCTTTTTTTTCTTTCTCCCTCTGAGGTCGCTGAGGCCTAACATCAAGTATTAAAAATGGGCAATTTTGTCATTCCTCTCTTTCCCCAGTGTTGCCCAAAAAGTGAGCAAATCCTTGAGTTGCTTTGTAACATGTTATTGTGGGATGTGAACCTATTTTATTCCCTCTGTTTTGCTTGTTTTGCCATCCCCCCCCACACATTATAACAAGGTTAAAAAAAAAGAAGAGTAGGAGAGAATACTATTTGTTCAGAGTCAGTTTCAGTCTAAATGAGGTGGAATAGTTGAGTAGGGATGTGGCGAGGAATTGTAGCTTTGAAGTTGTGGTCAGCTTTATCTTAAATCTTACTAGAAGTTTCATGTGTTTTGTTGTACTTGACAAAAACCAGTGCAATATTTAATATTTTTTCTTGTTGAGCATGTAGATTGTGTTTAGTAAGAAAATACGTGGTAAGATCACCTGAAAGCACTGATAAGATGCATAGTTTATTTTAATCTGATGGTTTTTGAGTATTTGGGAATTTTGTCATCAGTTGGCTGTCTACAGATATTTGAGTGCCCTTTTTTTTCACAGCTGCTCCACCTTTTGTGCAGTGGCATGCTCACAGCCACCGCAGCTTCAACCTGCTGGGCTCAGGTGACACTTCTGCCTCGGCCTTCCAAGTAGCTGGAACTAGAGGCACGTGCCACAGTGCCTGGCTAATTTTTTTATTTTTGTTGTAGAGATGAGGTCTCTAAAAAAATAAAAAACTCAGACTAAAGATTTCAGCCACAATCCATAATCAACAGATTCAGTTTCCTGCTATTTATCCATGAACCTTTTTTAGAGCTCCTCTAAAAGTCTGTGCTGGAAGTTTCCTCTTGATATTCAGCCTTGATTAGTTCTTTCAGGAAAGCAGAAAGATTCTTCCAACTCTATCTCAGGCCCCTTGTCACTCTAATCTCTCCTGCCCAAACTTGGCCACCGCAGAGCTATTGCTAAGCATATTTCATTTTTGCCATCAGTGTAACACACCCAATCTGACTTCTCCTCCAAAGAGGTCAAAATCTCTAAGACCTCAGAGACAGGCTTTCCTTCAGACCACTTCCTAATCCAGACTCTACTATTATGAGCTTACTTCTGACAGATGAGTTAAAAACTAACAGCCGGGCTCAGTGGCTCAGCCTGTAATCCCGCGCCTTTGGGAGGCTGAGGTGAGTGGATTGCTTGAGCCCGCGGATTCGAGACCTGCCTGGGCAGCGAGACCTCATCTCT
>NW_007012919.1:18938-21562 GCF_000164805.1 Carlito syrichta
AAAAAAAAAAAAAAAACAACCAAAAAAAAACCCCCAACTATGGTACAGGAAAGAGCTGTGACATCATATTCAATTCTCAATATGAAACCTGAAGATGCTCAATGGAATAAATGGTCTTTGAGAAAGATTGCTTCTAATAATCCAGGACTTGCTAATAAGACCAAACCCAATGGTTAACAGAACCTGTTCTTTCAGGAGACTGTAGGTAGACACTGGTCTAACCTAGGAAGCCAGGACCATTGTGTGCCAAACTAGCATATCTGAGAGGAGATATTTACCCAGAGTTTCTATGATAGAGCACTCCAACAAATTTTGATAGACCCCAGTGTCCAAGATCACTAGACTACCTTTCATATACGGTAGAACCTGGTTGAGTTCCTGGTCTATCCCGCCTGGAATAGTGGTAAATCCCTTCATGGAGGCGAGCCTGAACTTTTTACTCAATGCCACACACTGTCAGGGGGCAACTGGTAGCTTTGAAAACCTTCAACTTAGCCTGCAACTCTTCTGCAGACAAGTGTGGAACCCTGAATATGAGGCCATCAGCAATATGTAGCTGGTGTGCCATGGCAAGATTGCCTGGAGAGGCGCCATGGGAATTCATAGCCCAAGTTGTTTAAAATGCTTTCACCTTAAATTTTCCAGGTATTTCTGAACCACTTGAGAACTAGATTTGACTCACAGACTCCATAGCCTAAGACTCAGTTCCATGTGCAGTGAGACCTGACTAATTCAAATTAGTTTCGTTAGTTATACTGAATCAGAGAACTAAGCTTGAAGAAAATGGTCCACTGGACTAGGCTGAGTGATCGTTGTACAATGAGGTGAAATAATCCTGCCCAGTGAGCAAGTTTCCAAAACAGAAGTTAATGAAATGAAACTCAAAGTACTATTTAAACAAGAAATTCATAAAAGTAGATCACTCTGAAAGCTAGAAGAAGGGTTAGCTACATATACCCTGTGAATTTTTCCTAGTCTCAATCTTCCCAAGTCCCCTTCCTCCCATGGTAAAATTGAGGAGATAAAGAGAAAAGAAGGGACTAAAAATGAACTTCCTAATATGTGAAAAAAATAGAAAGTTCTACTTCACAGGTACAGGGAGATTCCCTGTGGCTTTTTTTAAAACAAAGTCTGACAACTTTACTTCCTATTCCAAGAGACTCCTAAGATATTCCAGGTACATATCTTAATGGGTACTGGGAAAGTAAAATTAACATGTTACTTACCCACAAATGATATAGAAACAACTTAAAGTATCCAGCCTTGTCTATCCCTGATTCTCTAAGACTTTTTCCTTAATTTTTAAACTCTATAGGAAGCTTAATTCCAGTTTGGAAACATTGACAACAGCAGACAAGATAAGTCTGAAGATACGATACATGTGCCAATAGTGCAATTTATTTTCTATCTTGAATACACTAGTTCTAACCTTGGTAACCCATTGGTTTTTATCTTGAATGCTGTCTTTCATTCAAGGAATAATGAATGACTCCTGCAAAACTTTGTAAACCAAGAAGAGTTATTTGTATTTGAATTTTTCTTACCTATCCAACAGCTGCTTGGATGAGACAAGTGACAGCCTGGAAGGGCAGGGGATTTGATGCACATGATGGAAGGAGGCAGAGAATGCTGGCAGGGAGATCATCCCCTCTCCGTCCCTCAGACCAGCCACAAAGAGTCATCAACTTTTGAAACAGAGCCACTGCGTAAATATGCAGATGCTCCACCCAGGTCCTCTATAAGGAAGAACTTGATGCCCAGCTGCAGGACTCCAAGTCAAAAGTCGCTAGACCTCAGCCACTTTGGAGTCAGTTTCTACTGGATAGAGCTGCTTTGCCTGGGTTCTACCTCCCAGAGCAGACTGCAGCCAGTGTCTAAGCAAGGTGACCTGCAGAGACCTGACCATTGAGGCCAGATAGGGGGCAGCAAGGAGAAATACTAGTTCTGAACCTCCACACCGAGCAAATGATGGCTCTTTTGGGCCCACATTATGGTTTACCTGGTCTCTGATTATTCCTGCCTTCTCCTCCCTTGCACAGGTGGCCATTCTTTATACACACCTCATACCTCAAACTCAGCAATGACTTCAAGAGACCAAGATGTTACAGAGGTCCTTTGTGATGAAAGAGTACATGTCTTTTTTGACAGCAGCTCCTTTTTTGCTTTCCCTTTTTCCATAACTCAGAGAAAGCAAATTTTTTTTTTTTCATTTCCAAACTCTTTTAATTATTATCAGAATTACAAGTCCCATGTTGAAATGCAGTCCCCAGCATCTGGGAAGGGCCGGGGGCCGAGGTGGCTGGGTCATGGAGGCTGGTCCCCCTTGGACGGCTTGGTGTTGTTCTTGTGGTAATGACTGAGTTCCCATTGTGTTCCTTTGAGGAAGAACTGTTTTTTTTTTTGTTTTTTTTCCATTAATCAGTATTTTTTATTATGGTTTTGTGGGGTACAGTTAAGGGTTAGGTGTACAATGACGTTTCATTCAGGCACCCTGTAGATAAGAAGTGTTTTCCCATCCCCTGACAGATATTTGCTACTGTTAAGCCCATCCCCCTCCCCCCCATAGTTTCCCAGTACCATCCGTCATTTTCTCATAGTATTGCATTGGATGTTCAAGGTCCATT
>NW_007012920.1:0-691 GCF_000164805.1 Carlito syrichta
GCTCCCCTTGAAGCTGGCAGCAAGTACTGTCGTTGTATCAGTAATAATTTTCACTTGCACAGAAAAAAATCTCCCAGTAGTACATAAATGGTCATAAACCCCCCTTTCCATATCGCAGTTCTAGAAAATGTGGCCAAGAGAAATTAAATGCCTTTGTGAACCAGCAAAAGTCCTAGAGATAAAACCCAGGATAGCTGGGTCTTTTTGCTTTAACCCATGCATTCAGCATACCATGAGGAAAATGATTCTCTTTTTCACTAAAAAAGAGACAACCTTCTACTTCAGACATGTAAAGATAAAAAAAAAAAAATCTTGAGATATTAGTTGCTGTGTAGAAAGAACAATCAATAAAACTGTAGCCCAGGGTACAGTTTTTTCCAGAGGTCAAGATGGTATCTAACCAAAGTCAAGAGTCTAAAGAACCAAGAGTTCAAAGGCCACTATCTTCCTCCTATTGTGAGTCAATCATACAGAGATTGCTTCAAGGTTAAGAAGGGAACCATCAAATTGTTAGCAATTGCACCAAATAGGACAGGAAAAGTGGCTACTCCTGTCATATCTCCTTTTCCATTCATAGTAAAGTAGTTGGCCTACGGAGCAACCCTCTCAGATCCTGGGAGAGTCAATTTATGAGACATGAACTCACATCTACCACACAGCAGCCCTGACCCCGCCCCGCGCACCCCCCCCA
>NW_007012921.1:0-902 GCF_000164805.1 Carlito syrichta
AACACTTTCAACTTACCGATTTGAAATCCTTCTTAATAAAATATTGGGGGAGATATACGAGTGAATTGTCTGAAGAATAATATGACATTTTTAAAAACCTGCATGGGGCATTTGGCCTGGGGCCTATATGGACCTGGACACCTCTAAGCCCTCCTATATGCACATCTATCCAGAAGGCAGCTGTCACCATGCCCTTACCTATGTCCCCACCCTACCCTAGGATCCTAGGGTCAGGGACCCACAGCCCAGTTCCTCAGTCCTTCCTGTTCCCCCCCAGCCCTTCCTGTTCCCCCCCAGCCCCTTTGAATGCCTCAGTAACAGAAAGAGAACCATTTCACCAGAAACAGAAACAGGCCCCCGGGTCTATACTGCATCCTCTACCAAAAGGGTAAACTGAGGCCCAGTGAGGGGGTGCCTTCCCAGGACACCTTCATGGCAGAAATGAGCAGCCAGGTTGCCTGGCTCCCAACCCTACATGTGTATAATTAGTTGGTGGGAACTGGATCAGGGAGCAGATCTCACTCTGCCTAATTAGGGGCTGGGCAGCTGGGGCCAGGCTGGCCTAGGGGGGCTGCTCCAGAGGCCAGGCAGCCCCAGGAGACAGGGCAGCAGCTGCAGGCCCTCGAAGGGGCTGGGCTGCTGCTCATTGCCGGTCACCCTCCAACTGGGCGCAGAACAATAGAGGAGCTGTTTCTGCAGATCCCCCTGGCTGGGATGGGGGGAGGGGGGGCGGGAGGAGGCTAAGTCCCCAGCCTGCTCCCTCCACAGAACCCTGCAGGGCAGGCTGGCGGGCTGTAGAATCCTGGAAGAGGGGGAGTCCTCCAAGGCCAAGCACACCTGCTGGAGAGGTAAAGGTGTGTGACAGCTTCCAGTCTCCAAAAAGCCCTCCCTGCTCTCCCCCC
>NW_007012922.1:0-707 GCF_000164805.1 Carlito syrichta
AGATACCACCTCACACACAGGAATAACAACTATGGAAAAAAAATAACAAGTGCTGGCGAGAATATGGAGAAATGGGAACACTTATACACTGTTGGTGGGAACGCAAAATGGTATAGTCACTGTGGAAAACAGTGACTCTTGAGAAAAATAAAAATAAAATTATCATATGATCCAGCAATTACACTTCTAGGCATATACCCAGAAGAACTGAGAGCAAGATCTTGAAGAGATATTTGCTCACTGATGTTCATAGCAGCATTATTCACGATAGCTAAAAATATGGAAGCAACCCAAATGTCCATCCACCGATTAATAGATAAACAAAATATGATCTAAATATACAATGGAACATTATTCAGCCTTAATAGGGAAGAAAATTCTGACACAAGCTACAATATGGATGAACTCTGAGCACATTATGTCAAGTGAAATAAGCCGTCACAAAGAGGCAAATACCATATGACTCTACTTATATGAGGTCCCTACAGTAGTCAAATTATAGAGACAGAAAGTAGAGTGGTGGTGGACAGAGGCTAGGAGTGGGGGAAATGGAAAACTCTTCTTTAATTAATGGTTGCAGAGTTTCCTTTCACTAGATGAAATAAGTCATAAAGATGATGTACACTCATATTGTACTAAATGGCAAATTTTATGTTAACTGTGTTTTACCACAATAAAAAAATTTAAAATAAAATTTTTAAAGGCAC
>NW_007012923.1:0-876 GCF_000164805.1 Carlito syrichta
GAACGCATTGTCTAATTTTCAAACATTTCGGTTTTTTTTAAAAAATCTTTAAATTTTGTTTTCAGCTTAACTCTACTCTTGTCAGGGCTTATATTATCTTAATTGTTTAAATTTGTTAAGTATTTCTTTATGCCTCAGCATATGTTCAATATTAGTTTCACTTGTACTCAAAGAAAGGCATATTTTGAAATGTGGGAGTGGAATGTTTCTTATATGCCCATTAATTCTAGTTTGTTAATCTTGCTTCTCAAATCTTTTACATCTTTACTTGTTTTATCTGCTGTTTCTAAATGTTACTGAGAAAGGCGTACTAAAATCAAACCACTGGTCTTATAAACTTATTTCCTTTTCCTTTTGTGTCTGCCAGTTTTTGCTTTTCGAAGACTGTATTATTGGTTGCATATAAATTTAGAATTTATATCTTCTGGTAGATTGATGCTTTTATCATCATTCAATCCCTCCTTTTTAACTTGATCTTGTTGTTTTGCCTTAAAGTCTACTATTTCTATTCCTGGTTTAAGAACAAGTGTTTTTGCTTTGTTTTAAATAAATATTGAGTTTTGGCAATTGCTTCTCCTGCATCTACTAAGGGGATTATATAATTTTTAAAAATTCTGCCGGAGCCCAGCAGGTCGAGGCTGCGGTGGCCGGGAGCGGCCACTGCACTCCAGTCTGGGCGACAGAGTGAGACTCCAACTCAAAAAAAAAAAAAAAATTCTGTTAATGTGACATATTAGTTTCCTATTGCTGCCGTAACAAATGACCATAGAGTCGGTGACTTAACACAAATTTATTATCCCCTCATTCTATATGCAAAAGTTTTTTAATGAGTTCCACTGTGCTAAAATCAAGGTGTCAACAGGATTATGTTCTTTT
>NW_007012924.1:0-885 GCF_000164805.1 Carlito syrichta
CCTTCCTGGGTGAGAGTGAACCCTGCCCAACTGACTCTCCATCTGGCCCATGACTGGCACCTATCTCAGTTGACTAGCTGGTGTCAGAGTTACAGCCACTAGGGTCTCAGACATGCCTGGATTGATACCAGTCTCTTATCAGCAGCCTACCCCTGTCCTTCTGGGCAGGGAAATCACACCTCCCTGTGTCCTCCACACTTGACCTCAGGGGATATCTGCTGCTCTCCTGACAGGTGACAACACCACTGCCCTGCTCCCCTCCACAGATAGAACACCATTGACTTGAAGGTACGAGCATTGGTTTTCAAGGCTGAATCATGAAAGAGCCTGAATCATGAGGCTGAGAGCATGCTCCTGGGTCACTGTCAGTGCAGGAAAGAGCAACTTTGGGGCCAACAACCTCTTCCTTCATCTCCCACCCAGCTTGCCTATTTCATTGCTGAAAGGCAAGTGTAAATGTGGCCAGAGTTCAATGTCTTGCCTGGGCAGCAGGAAGCCGGAGGGGAGGGCAGGCATCCTAACTGTCCCACCAGAGTAGAACATACACTGGGGGTCACAGGAGGGCATCATAGGGGATCCAGAAGTACCCATGCCAGTCTTGTTCTGTCATGGCTAACAGGCAACTTTGACCTTGGATTCTCAATCCCACAGAAATATGGCAATGTGGCTCCAGCCAGACTGGAGACTGAGCAGTGGGCAAGGAGGTATTGGTCTCTGTAAGATCTGCCCACAGTCTACAGAGGACCAGGCCAGAGAAGGATGCAGAACAAAGCAGATTGAAGTCCCTGAGGGACAGCAAATGGAGGCATCCAGGAAGGAACATGAAGGCCATCGAGAGCTCATGCTTGGTGCTCTTGGGAAAACTGTGAAGTTAGGGGTGGACCA
>NW_007012925.1:0-6289 GCF_000164805.1 Carlito syrichta
CAGGGTGAAGATCATTCTTCTGTAACTACTTTCTCCTGAAATGGACAGCAGAGATGTCCCTACCTATCTATTTCCAAGGGCATGAATAAGAAACAGCAGGACCTTAACCAAATACTCTTTGGATTTAATAAAATATCAAGCAAGAGCACAGGCAAAAATTATGAAACAAACAATGATGGAAATGATATGACCCCCAAAACGATATTGGAAAAGTGAAAGTAGTTCTGTACATTAAATATATGTTTAGCCAAAACCCCTAATTTATCAATGTAAGTTGAAATATTCCTTTGTAAATTATCTTTTTTTAATCAATATTTTTTATTATGATATTATGGGGTACAGTTAAAGGTTAGGTATACAAATATGCTTTGTTCAGGCACCCTTGTTGATAAGAGGTGTCTCCCCATACCCAGACAGATATTTACTACCGTTAATCCCATCTTCCTTCCCCTCCCCCCCATAGTTTCCCACCACTGTCAGTCATTTTCTTATAGTACCTTTGTAAATTATCTTTAGTTGTACTTTAACAAGGAAACATAGCCACTTTGACAAAGTTTGAAGAGAGAAAAATTGAAAACATTAGAGACATGTAGTTAGGTTGTAACTTGAATTGAGAATTCAAAACAGATACACATTGGCAAGAGAAAACAGTTTCTTTTATTTTTATAATAGGTCTGATATATTTATATGCTAGAGGGTGAAACCCAGGTTATTTAGCCATTCATTCTAGGTTGGATAGCAATCCTTGTGCCTGGTCTGCAGGAAATTCTGGAGGAAGGTGTGGACAGGTGTGGTTCCTGGAGGTTGCTTCTTATCTCACCCTAGAGAGACTGATTGAGAGCTGGAAGAGTTTAAGTATTAAAATTTTTAAAAGCATAATGTTATAACACAAGATTACAGTAGTTATTGCAAAAGCTACTTATTTAGCCAAAGTAATAGTCCAAAGATTTTGAAAAGAAAAAAAGAACTCTCACTTTTTTTGTAACAAAGACAGTGGGAGAAAAAAATCTCGCTTTTTTTGTAAAAAAGACAGTGGGGGAGGGCTATTTGAATTTTGTCTCTTTCTTCCCCCCTCTGTTGTTTAAAGGAGAAAATTCTTTTGGAGATTGTTAATTAAGAAGTTTATATTCTGGGCTTTGAACTATCAGGGGTATAATGTCCCTTCCCAATAATGGAGCTGGACACATTGGCATAACAAGGAAGGAATGTTGAAATATTTTATCTCCCAGAACACATGGAAGTAAAAGCGTAGTGAAGGGCCTGGATATATAGAATTTCAAGGTATTTTTCATTTTTCTTTAAGTACAAATCAAGCTGCAGAAAGGTATTAGGAGTTAGAGAGCCACCTTCTGGCCAGGGTTCACCATCCCCAAGTAGTGTTGCAGTAAAATATTAAATGCTTTGGGTGAATATCCTCAGTGAGCTTTAAAACTTTAAGGTGTTTTAAAAGGCATGCCAGTGGTGTATCTTTCTTCACAATGGATTGAGAGTTTCCCAAGTTTCCTGTAAAAGGAAACAGGGGTAATATTGGAATGGGTTTTTGGTTTCATGGATTTGTTTCTGGGCTTTAACCCATCCATATCCCCTGCCAGGTGTTCCCAACAGGTGCAAAGAATGTGAATCAGCAGGGAGAGAGCATCCTCCCATCCCTGTGTCCACTGGAACTCACCAGACACTATTCTCCACCATGTCTTGGAAGGCCTGGTACCAGGACTTTCAGCAACCAGGTCCCTGACCCATGCTAGGAATCTCTCAAGATGGAAACCAGAAACCCAAGAGACCCAGAAAGTCATCCAAACAAAGGGTGGTACTATAGCACGCATCCAAATATGTGGGTATGTGGATGATAACTAAGGGATGACTCACCAAAGGTGCAGAAAGGCATACCACAGCTGTTGGTGTTTCAGGGTCCTGCTTGGAGTTATCCCACCAGTCAGAGAGGAAAAGAGTAAGGAAAACCAAGCACTTTGACTCCCACCCATTCGGGCGCTGGCAGTTTGAACTTTCCTTCAGGGACCTTCTTGCCTCCCTAGGGAGTAGCCCTAGGCAGAGACTGTCAGTTGTCCTCTGAGATCCAGCCCAGGCAATGGGGAAACTCAGAGATCTTGGCTAAAAGGAAGTAAAGGTTAACCTTAGTCCCTCACCCTGTCGGGCTATAGCAGTCTGATATCTTCCCCTGGGGTCTTCAGCACAATGAAGTATAGCCTCAGCCAGAGCTTTCAGTTGTCATCAGGTTGCAACACAGTCCACAGAGGGTCACCAGTTAAGAAATATGGAAGATGAGAGATAGAAAGAGAGAGAATCTTGGTGGGATGTTAGGGTACAGACAGGGTGAAGGTGGATGGAGAAAGAGGGAGAGGGGCTCAAGGAGGTGCAGCACTGCCGGGGCTGGCAAGCCGGTTTTGTGAACTGGGAACCCAGAGTTCTGAGTAAATGCAAAGAATTGCAACACACAGAGGTGAAAGAAGATAATATTTATTTAAGGAAGCTTCACCCCCCACAGACAGGGAGTGGGCCTACACTCTAGTTGAGCGTGGCATAGTAGCCTTCCAAAGCTTTGGCTTAAATCCTTTCCTTGTAGATGTTGCACGTGACTGCCATGGCTTCCTTATTGACCACCTGTGGATGTCCTGGAGAACCTGTGACACAGAGATCCACTGATGTTCGCACACATTATCATAGCCCCTAGAGAAGGGCATGACAAGGATACTAATTCTCCTGCACCTTCCTGAACAACATTTCTTAGAGCTAATGGAAGGTCCATCTCCCCTTATCTCCTAGGCATTCCCAGTGGGTAGCTTCAGGGGATCCTTGGCTTCCCTGTAGATAGTGCCCAATTTACTGGAAGATCGAATCCCCACTTGCTTCTCCTCTGCGTGGTCATAACCTTTGTAATTACAAGTTTCATGACTTTTACAATCCTTGCCCAATGCACGATGTCTTAGACCTTGTAAATTCCCTTTACTCTAGGCAAACTTGTTGCTGCTATGAGATACCTCTGATACTTGGCACCAGGAAGTCTGTTCCTGAAAAGACAAAGTCGGCAAAGTTAATTTTACTTAAAGTGTGAATTTCTACAAAAGCATAGCTTCTACTTCCTAATCATTGTATTAAGAAAATCATGAATTTCGCAGCAACCTGGATGGAACTAGAGTCTATAATACTGAGTGACCTCTCACAGAAGCAAAGATCCGAATATCACATGTTCTCACTCATATAATGGACCTTAAACATCCAATGCAATACTATACGAAAATGACTGACTGTACTGGGAAACTATGGTGGGGGGAGGGAGATGGGATTAACAGTAGCAAATATCTGTCTGGGAACGGGGAAACACCCCATATCAACAGGGTGCCTGAATGAAACGCAATTGTATACCTAACCCTTAACTGTACCCCACAACTTCATAATAGTAGAAAAAAAAAAAACTAAAAAAAAAGATTTATGAAAAAGAGTAAAGGAAAATGCATTTCTTGCTCTCGGTCTGTCCTATCAATTTGCAGTACAGA
The DNA here is from genome assembly GCF_000164805.1 of Carlito syrichta. NCBI lineage: Eukaryota > Metazoa > Chordata > Mammalia > Primates > Tarsiidae > Carlito > Carlito syrichta. The sequence goes on from NW_007012925.1 coordinate 3,513, forward strand.
ACAATATTGAAAATACCAGGAATATCATAATCAAGCAATTCATTAGATTTTTTTAAGGGTGAAACCAGTCACAGTGTAGTAGATATTGAATGTCATAAGAAATTGATGTCTTTCTTGGAAAACCTAGATTCTTATTTTATTTCAAACATGAGATGGATAGATGAGACCTCAAACTTATCAATAAGTTCACATTTAAAGATAATTGATAATATATGGCTATTTGCATTCAATGCTTTCAATTGCAAGTCTGGGCTATTTGTGAGTAATCTTTGTCCCGTCAACCTTCTGTCTAACATTGGTGCTGCTCCTCTGCCTGTGTTCCAGAAAGGCTAGATCCAAAATGTAGGATTACAGGGTGCTTGTACCAGAGGAACCTTAGAGGTATTTTTTCTCTTTGAGAGCCTACAACAAGACCCACAATGTATGGCAGAGATTGGATTGGGTTTTTACCCAATACATGTTCTATCTGGGACTCATGCTTTACTTCTCTCTCCCTTTCCTTCCACCCCTCAGTTTGCACATTTAACCAGACACAAGATCTGGCCATTTTATGCCCTACACATGTATTAATTCCATCTTTTCCTTTGTTGTTGCTAATGTCATTTCATCATATTTTATAAATCCTTACATGAACCTAGCAAAGAGTTCATGACCCGCCTCTTCTGTTAAACTTTTTAGTAGTTACCATGGCCTAAAAAAATTAAATTTAAGCTTCTTAGCCACTGTGAAGCCAAGTGTTGTCTGGCCCCTTGTTCACTTCCTCTAGGTAATGTCTTTCATACTTTCTGAAGTGGTGGTGCTAGATTATTTGTGCCCCTTCTGACCTCTGAGCCCCACATATGTTCACTATCCCTCCTCATCTGTTTGGCAATTTCTTTTTTAAATTTTATTTACTTCTTTATTATATAGATGTGGGGTACAATTCTTACACAGCCTGTAAAATTCTAGGCAATATTTATCCTCCGGGAAGGCATAAGGCACCTAGGCTCAGTACTTTTCTTCCTCCTTTGTATGGTTCTGTATCTTCTTCTTACCTGTTATAACAGTAATGATACTATCTATGATTGTTTGTTTTAGGTCTGTGTTTTATCTAGTATACAGTGCTGCTTTACTCATGGTGCAATGATTCTATAGTGGTATGAATAAAAACAGAATAAACAGAAAATCAGGTTTTTAAAATTGTTGTTCTTTTCTTAGATGGTGGGTATATGTCCATATAATCAGATTAGGTAATATAAAAATAATTCCATAAAGGAAAAGGTTATTTTTACTAGAGGTAGAGCTACTTGATGAGAAAGGCTCTGACCACAATAAGCTATCATGTTGACTCAAAATTGTAGTAGCATTTTTTTATCTTTTGAGAGAACTGATGATCAAAGGCTAAAATGAGGGTAATTTGAAATTAGATATTTTTGCTGGAGATAGGATATGTGTACCATAAAATAAACTGGTTGTCAAAACCTATTTAGAAAAACATTCTTCTTTACTTTGGGAAATACAATTATGATATGCATGTCATTTAATGAAAATGGTATAGATATTCTTTTTGAATAGACTTACCAGGAATATATTTAATTAATTAATTTAGTGTTATAGGCAAGTAAATATAAGCTTAAAATACTCATTTTTGAATCTGAACTGAATTAAGTTATACTTTGGGGCAGTTTTTAATGTATCAAATAGCACATAGCCATTAAAATATATCAATTTTTCAATAAAATAGCATAACTGAACATCTTCAAAATTTGAAGCTATAGATCTCAATTCCATAAGAGTATTTATGTATGTAAAAACTCCTTGATAATCATTTGTACTTATAGATAATAGAACATGTAAAAGAAAGACATATACTTGAAATATGCTGAGTAAAAATTTAAGTATTATTTTAAAGAGATAAAAGTTGAATGAAATAAAGTACAAATATAACAAGGAGCCAGGAAAAAGATGGCAGCAGAGCCAGTTGGGCTGTGAGAGTCCCTGTGTGAGGGAATGAGTATATGGACTAATTTGCATGTATATTTGTATGTAAGTGGGTATGTGAGTGACTGATTGAGTGGGAACTTGGGAGCAAGTGGCCAGGGCTTTTCTGATGAAGAGGCTGTGCCAGCAGTTGCACTCTTGGACCTCAGCACCTCCCAGTATGAGAAACTGAGTTCCATTTTTAAAAAATCAGCACAACTTTTCCCAGAAAGAAGCTTCTGGAAGTGACAGCCATTGTCAGATTGCCCAACTACTGCAGTGCCAGGCTGGACATGACAGTGAGGGCTGTGGAGGGATTGCAGCAAAGTATCAGAGGCAGAATCCCACTGGAGAAGTGGAAACAGGCACCCCAACACCATCCTGAAAACTGGGCAGGGAAGTGATCTGACTTGTTCACCATGGAGCAACAGACCTTCTCTCTGTGACCAGTGGGTTAACTACTCAGGGGTTGATTGTTACCCAGAGGGAATATCCCAAAAGCACAAACATTGAAGGGAAAGGATGAGTGCAGACTCTCAGGTGCTCCACCCCTACTCTGATTCAGCTGCAGGACAAACAGTGTGGCCAGAAAAGAACAAGAAAATCCTCCCAAAAGATCAATGGTGAGTACTAGGCGGACCCAATCCCTTATTCCACAACAATACTCTGAACATCAGACCGACATATCTGGGGTATGACTTAGAAGGACAAACTCAGGTGGAAACTGGACAGCAGCCAGCAAGTAGAACTTTACCCTGGGATAAGCCTGGCTGGGGTGCCTGCTGACAGCACCTGAAGAGAAGACAATCCTACACTCG
>NW_007012926.1:0-652 GCF_000164805.1 Carlito syrichta
AAGACTAGCACAACGCCAGTTCAACCGATGGGCCAGGATAGATTCTCTCCTACTAATTCTAACCCCTTTGTTAAAGTGGACTCCCTGCAATCAGACTCCCTGCAGAAAATGTCTTAAGGACCATATTGCTATGGTTTTATTATCCCACGAGTTGGCAAGCCGGAACCCCAAGGGATGTGGCTGTTCCTCGGGCTGCACTGTCAGCCTGAAATCCACGAGGGGACCGCAGACCCAGTGGTGTCTGGATAGGGGAATGCGGTGGCATGGGAGAACTCAGGGATACCAACAACTGCAGAATTCCAAGGAGTGTTGCAGCTGAACCAGACTCGGTGAACCAGAGTCTGAGAAGTACTTACAGCTCCATCGGTGTGGTGCGCAGACAAGCCAGGACTCCCAGGGTGTTGAAGCTCTCTCAGCTCAGCGGGTCTAGTTCTGCCAGTCCAGTTCAGCAGTACCGGGTTCTTATCTCACGAGGACTGAGGACACCATCGCGGATACCAACACCGGTGAGTAAGTCAGAATTTATTAGAAGACAGGAAAGCTACCCGCAGCAGGTAACGACGCAAAAGAGGGTTGGCGAAGATGCCCCTGCAGTCAGGGGTTTTCCATAGTCTTGAAAGTGTGCTGATTGGTTGGCACCATGGTGTGGGAT
>NW_007012928.1:0-1026 GCF_000164805.1 Carlito syrichta
AAAAAAAAAACCCTAGTTTTCACATGCCCTATCCAAGCTTACATTTATGCTATTTCTACTTTTCCAAGATTTCTACTTTTCTCAGCTTCCTGGAGATAGATTCTTTTTAAAGGAGATAAAACATACCATCCAATTTACTGGGATGCTGGGAGAAGCTCAGTGTGAGTTCAAGGTAGATTGCATTCTTGCAACATTGTTCTTATGAAAAACTTTCCATTAGCATCAGTGGAAGAAGGAAAGTCAAGGGCTTTAAATAACAGAACCCATGAACCACAAAAACCAGATGAAAGCTTGTGTTACATTTCACAATAGGTCTTTTCTTTTTTTCATTTTGCCAATTCTTTCCTTTTTTTTCCCGAACAGATTTTCTTGATATTCTCTTCAGTGAAATATTTATTCGATTGCTAACACTCGACTATCAAAACAACAAGTAACTCAACAAAATGATTCCTGGTAGAATAATTGGTAGAAATCATGACTTATATGACATTAATTGATGACAATAATATACAACAAATCTCACAAATATTATAGAGCCATTACTCAATAACAAGAAAACAATTAATTACATTGCAACATTTTCATTAGACTGATTTGAACCTGAATATATGTTTGTTCACTCTGGGGAAGAAAGGAAAGTTTATGTTATCTGAATATCTTCTTCTTTTACCCTTTAGCTTAATAAGATAAAAGTACTTTTTTTAGATGTCTATTGGTTGTGAAACTGACCAAGAATAATAATGATGATAATAGCAACTTACCTCCAGAACCGCATTTAAGTATTTCACTAAATTTTCACAGCTGAGATACATAATATTGCCCTTATTGGGACTTAGAGACCGTGAATAACTTGTGCCAACCAGCTGATCTCAGCTGGAACCTTGGTCTTTCTAACTGCACATACCAAGCTCTGAATCTCTAAACTAAGCCACGTGTCTTTTACAAATAAGTATTCTTCTACTGAAGGAGAGGTCACAGCTACAGGAAATTCACAGCATCCTTTCCTCTGCAGATGAATTATGCCTC
>NW_007012929.1:0-1033 GCF_000164805.1 Carlito syrichta
GACTTAACTAGTTATCTAACTAGATAGCTACCTAGTTAGCCAGCTGACTTAACTAGTTAGCTATCTAGCTAACCAACTGAATTAGCCAACGAGCTAACTAGTTAGCTAACTAGCTAGTGAATTGAATTAGCCAACTAGCTAACTAGTTAGCCAATGAGCTAGTGAGCTGACTTAACTGGCTGGCTTATCTCATTAGTCAATGAGCTAGTGAGCTGACTTAACCTGCTTTCTTATCTCATTAGCCACCGAGCCAGTGAGCTGACTTAACTGGCTGGCTTAACTCATTCGCCAACAAGCCAGCAAGCTGACTTAACCGGCTAATTAACTCATTAGCCAATGAGCCAGCGAGGTGACTGAACTGACTGGCTTAACTCGTTAGCCAATGAGCCAGCGAGCTGACCTAACCAGCTCGCTTAAATGTTAGCCAATGAGCTAGCAAGCTGACTTAACCGCCTGGCTTAACTAGTTAGCTAGTTGATGTAACTAGCTGATTTACTGAGTTAGCTAACTTGTCAGCTAGCTGACTTAGCTAGCTGACAACTAGTTAGCTAGCAGTCTTAAATGCCTGACTTAACTAGTTACGTAGCTGACTTAACTAGTTAGTTAACTAGTTATCTAGCTACTTCACTAGGTGTCTTTACTAGTTTGCTAACTAGTTATTTAACTGACTTCACTAGCTGACTTAACTAGTTAGCTGACTAGATAGCAAGCTGACTTAGCTAGCTGATTAAATAGTTAGCTAATGAGTTAGCTAGCTGACTTAGGAAGCTGACTTAACTAGATAGGTATCGAGTTAGCTAGCTGGCTTAACTAGTTGGCTAACAAATTAGTCAGCTGATTTAACTAGTTTGCTAAGGAATTAACCAGCAGACCCAACTATCTGGCTAATGAGCTAACCAGCTGACTCAACTAGGTGGCTAAAGAGGTAGGCAGGTGTCTCAACTAGCTGGCTAATGGGCTAGCCAGCTGATTCAACTAGCTGGCTAACGAGCTAGCCAGATGACTCAACTAGCTGGCTAATGAGACAGCCAGC
>NW_007012930.1:0-632 GCF_000164805.1 Carlito syrichta
CTCCTCTTCCTCACCCCTCTCAGATTCTTATTTTCCTCCCACCTGGTTACAGTGAGATACCAGCCCCCTCATTTGGCCACCTGCTGCTTGCTGACCAACTTCTCTTTCCTGCCCCTCCTGTTTTCCTTCCCTTCTGTATAAACCCTTAGGTTAGCAAGGGAGGCAGGATGGGTTCGAGGTTTGGCTCCCATCTCTTGGGTTGGTGTCACCTGTAACTAATAAAGCCTTCTTCCCTGGCATCGCTTGTTGTCTCCATGATTGGCCTTCTGTGTAGTGAGCAAGGGGACCCAGACTGAACCACTGGACCCAGACTGAACCACTGGACCCAGACTGAACCACTGGACCCAGACTGAACCACTAGCATGAACATGAACCTTGTGTTCATGTTCATATAAGACAAAGCCCAAAGTGCTCTCCCCTTTCTCCTTTTCTTCTTGCTCTCCTGCCCAGCCTCATTCCTTTTCTTCCTCTTGCCTTCCTTTTCTTCCTGCCTCCCAGGCCAGGACCATAGGGCCTGTCTACTCTTGAATGGACCAGCATGGAGCCCTCTGCCCCAGGGAAAGCAAAAGTGCTCCATTGCCCAGTGACTCTTCCCATGCCCTACTCAGTGCATAGCTGATAGTCAATCATCA
>NW_007012931.1:0-873 GCF_000164805.1 Carlito syrichta
CCACGCCCAGCTAATTTTTTGATTTATTGTAGAGATGAGGTCTTGCCATGTTGTCCAGGCGGGTCTCGAACTCCTGGGTTCAGCCAGTTCTCTCGCCTCAGCCTCCCAGAGTGCTGGGATTCCAGGCGTGGGCCACCATGCCTAGGCAAGTTTTCTGTTTTAAGATGATTTACTCATAATTTGCTCAGGTTGAAAGATGACTACAGAACTTCTTGAGACCAGGACTAGTTTGTCCTACTTGGTTCTTAAGGCATCTGGGACCTCTTCCTACTATGGGTCCCAAATCCGGGGGCAGTTCCTGGAAAGGTGACTGGGACTGGCTGAACAGGTCTGGGACCAAGCTGTGCTGCTGTCCCACTCCCTTCAGCCTGCCCCTAGCCTTGTGTACTGAGTAATGAAATTCTTCCTCTACTCAGGGCCTGAAGTAATCAAACCTGTCTTTGACCTTGGAGAGACAGAGGAGAAAAAGTCCCAGATCAGCGCCGACAGTGGTGTGAGCCTGACATCTGGTTCCCAGGTTTGTGACAACCTTGTTGAAAATTGAGAGGATTAAATTTACTATCTCAGAAAACAAAACAGCATAATAGGGGAATGATTAAATAAGTGTAATGGATCCATATACTGCAATTTTATTGTCCAGTAAAGATTATGCCTTCAAAAATTTACATAGGAAAATGTGTACAAAGTTATATACAGCATGGGGTTTTTTTGGTTTTTTTTTTTTTTTGAGTTGGAGCTTCACTTCATCACCCAGACTGGAGTGCAGTGGCACACTCATGGCCACCCTAGCGTCGACCTGCTGGGCTCAGTTGTTCCTTCCACCTCAGCCTTCCAAGTAGCTGGAACTACAGGCACGTGCTACCATGCCTGGCT
>NW_007012932.1:0-689 GCF_000164805.1 Carlito syrichta
TAAAGAAGTGAAGAAAGGATATTTTACATTAGAGATAAGAAACATTTTGAAGTAATGAGCAATGCCTAGCTTCAGGAAACTATGAAAGAAAGAGAAAAAACTCATAATGAGAATGAATAAATAAATAAAATAAATAAATAAATAAAACAGCAGATGTTCCATAACTTAAAAAATAAAAATAGAGAAAATCGCTAAAATAAAAAATTGTCTTTGCAAAAAAATAAAAAAATAGATAAAATTCAGACAAGAATGAACAAAAAGAAGACAAAAGCCACCAATGTAAATGATGAAATGGATGCTATCATTATAGATCATACAACTTTTTCAAGAATAATGAGAAAATTCTAAGAATAGACCTATATCTTCATTAAGTAAGAAAAAAATGGATAAAATCCTAAAAACAAAAACAAAAAGTACCACAGCTCAACTATGATGAAACAGTCTAAATTGCAACTCTAACTAGATCAAAGACTTAAACATAAAACCTCAAACAATAACAACAATAGAAAATGCAGGGGGCACCCTTACAGAAATTGGAAATAGAAACCAATTCCTAAACAAAACCCAAAATACCCATGCCATAAGAGATAAGATAGACAAGTGAGACTTCATCAAAGTAAAAAACTTCTGCAAAGCAAAAGAAACCATCAAGAGAGAAGGGAGACAGTCCATAGAATGGAAAAAAAAAA
>NW_007012933.1:0-710 GCF_000164805.1 Carlito syrichta
GAAGAGAGGCCTCCGTGGGAGGATTACCACAGGCCCAGAGTTCAAGACTAGGCAGGAAGACCAGAATGTCGACCAAATGGAAAGCCTGTGATTGCTGCAGTTTAAGAGGCCAAGGCCGAGAGGAAGGCCTGACTTGGGTGGCTTGAGAGCAGCCAGGGCTACCTAGTGAGGACCCAAAAGAGAGAGAGAGAGGAAAAGAAAGAAAGTAGGAAAGAAAGAAGAAAGAAAGAAAGAAAAAAGAAAGAAAGAAAGAAAAAAGAAAGAGAGAGAGAAAGAAAGAAAGAAAGAAAATCTAAGTCAACACAGAAATAAATTCACCTGCAAAACTTCTGCCCTCAGTCCTTCCCCCCTACCCCCCAACATATAAGGGAACCCCAAGCACAGCACCCCTTCCTGACCCAACCCCACACAAATGGCTGCCCCGCTTTAGTGTGGGAGTTCCTGAGGTTCCCTGGCTAGGATCCTGCTGGCTCTCCTCTCCGAGTTGAAAAATGTGGCCCTGGCATGCTGGCACGCTGTTGGCAATGAGGACCTTATACCAAGAAAGGCTGGGCACACATACCTCATCTGGGGACATTTCTTCCCCACAGTTCCATTTTTCTGGCTCAAAAGCCAGTTGCCCTTTGAACACACTGTGCACATTTGAGAATCTGTGTACAATTCTCATGATTTTGGAGACAGGGTCTGGTTCTGTGGTCCAGGCTGGGTAC
>NW_007012934.1:0-611 GCF_000164805.1 Carlito syrichta
CCACTCATCTCGGCCTCCCAAAGTGCTGGGATTACAGGCTGAGCCACCGAGCCCGGCCCTAGGCTCCACCCCTTATCCTGGATGTTATGAAGGGCGGTGTCTCATGGGAGAAGAGAGCTCGAGCAGTGTATGAGGCGTTCTGGGTGCCTGGTGTGAGGGCTGGCTGGCTGGGTGGCACTGAGTCCATGTGGATTTTTTTTTAGGAACAAACTAATCATCACAAGCTTAGCTTGTTTCTAAGAATGACGATATTTTTTTCCAGTTTAAAAATTTTTGATTATAATTCTGTCTATAATAAAAGTGTTTTCTTTAATGTTGACATTTGCTTCTACTTATTTTACTTATTCTCTTCCGTCTTCATCTATAATAGAGTATGTACTGTATTATGTAATTTTAATTGCTGTATTATGTAATTTTAATTTTAATGACTGTCTTTACTCAAATGTTTTATTCTACTGCAGTATTCATAAAAATCATTTTTGAATGGCTATATGGTATTTAGTTGTGTTAGTATATTTTATTTTGCTTAAGTAGATTTTCTTTTTTTTTTTTTTTGTTTAATAATTAATCAGTATTTTTATTATAGTTTTGTGGGGTACAGTTAAGGGTTA
>NW_007012935.1:0-594 GCF_000164805.1 Carlito syrichta
GTGTGTGAGAGTGAATTTGAAGGACTGCGTTGATCAGGCTCCTGAGGTGCAGGACAGTGTGGGAGTCCCTAGTGTGTGTGAGTGCATCAGGATCATGAGGGTGAGAGAGTGTGCATGTGGGGGTGCCAGTGGCGTGTGGGAGAGAATGCATGAGGGGGATGAGGGTGTTGCCAGAGTCTGCACCATCTTCCTTTCATTCTCTCAGTGTCTACTGAGCAACAGCTGAGTTTCAGGTTCTGCAGTGGAGAAAGCAGTAGAAATCTCTGCCCTCATAGAATTCATGCAAACCAGACAAATCCTAACTGCAGAGTGTCACATAGTGGTAAAGGCTGAGGAGGAACCAAAAGCATGGGGGGAGGTTGTGGAGTATGTGTGTGTGTGTGTGTGTGTGTGTGTGAGAGAGAGAGAATCAGGGATTATCTGAGAAGGAAATAGTTGGGACAAATATCTAAAAGAGAGAAGATAATGATTAGAATATATAAAGAACTCCTATAACTCAACAACAAACCCCAAACGGCCTGATTAAGAAATGGGCGAAGGGCTTGCATACACATTTCCCTAAAGAAGATGTACAAATAGCCAATCAGTACTTGA
>NW_007012936.1:0-603 GCF_000164805.1 Carlito syrichta
TAAAACTGCAAAAAGTATAGCACCCCCACCCAGAGTCAAGCTTCAGAACTGAACAAAACCAGAAGAACTACATAAGAAAAAATAGGAAATCAAGCAAACAGAAGTAAAAGATACCTCGCATTACTGAACAACAAAATTAAGGAAGAGGTTAAAAAAAAAAGAGGGGGAAGTAAACCTACAAAAATGAAGAAAAACCAAAGGAGGAGTATGGGTCTCACATAGACCCCTGGGAGGTCAACCACTGAGAATACAGATTGCAATGCAAACAATAAAGACTTCCCAGAATGACTGATCTCAAACCACAAACCCAGATAACAACAAGTTAAGAGAGAATAAATAGAAATAAGGAGAGTCAAACGGAAAGAATCAAGGAGTTGATAACTGAGTTAACAGCAATAAAGAATACAGTGAATGAAATAAATAACAAACTGATAAGCTTGGAAAGCAGAATTAACAAAGCAGAAGAAAGAATCTCAGAGCATGAGGTCCTACATAGAGAAGTAGCCCAACTATTAAAAACATGGAAAAGAAACTTTTTTTTATATAATCAATATTTTTATTATGATATTGTGGGGTACAATTAAGGGTTAGGTATACAAATAT
>NW_007012937.1:0-1535 GCF_000164805.1 Carlito syrichta
GATAAAGGCCTAACATCTAGGATCTACAAGTAACTCAAATGTGCTGAAAAGAAAAAAACAAACAGCCCATTACAAAGCGGGCAAAATAGACAGTTCTCAAAAGAAGACATGCAAGCATCCAACAGATACATAAAAAAATATTTAGCCTTACTAGTCATCAAGGAGATGCTTATTAAAACTACCACTGAGATACCACCTAACTCCAGTCAGAATGGCCATCATCAATAACTCAAAAAACAGCAGATGCTGGAGAGGATGTGGTAAAAAGGGAAAACTTCTACACTGTTGGCGGGAGTGTAAACTAGTACAGCCTCTGTGGAAATCAGTGTGGCTATTCCTACAAGTTCTAAAAATCAACTTTCCATATGACCCCCAATCTCCCTACTGGGAATATACCTGGAAGAACTCAAATCACTCTGTAAAAAAGATACCTGCACATGTATGTTTATCACAGCATTGTTCACAATAGCAAGAACATGGAACCAAATGTGCTGCCCATCAAAAGAGGACTTGGTAAAAAAAATGTAGTACATATACGTAATGGAATATTACACAACCATAAAGAAGAACAAAAGCACCTGGATGGAATTAGTGTCTATAATACTGAGTGATCTTTCAGAGAAACAAAGAACTATCACATGTTCTCACTCATATGTGGACCTTGAACAACTACCGTAATACTATAAGAAAAGGATTGACAGTCGTGAGAAACTGCAGTGGTGTGAGGGGGAGCAGGGAGGGTGATTGACAGTAGCAGAAATCTGCCTGGGCAAGACGGGGTGCACCTCATCGACAAGGGTATCCACACAATAAATATTTGTATACCTAACCCTGAATTGTACCCCACAATTTTAAAATAAAAAAATTTAAAAGTTAAAAAAAGTTAAACATATATAAAACATTTAATGGGCAATTCTATCAACTTTACTTTTATTATAAATAGCTCCTGTATATTAAGAATAAAACAATAGTTGCTGTTTATAAAATGATTATTCTAGATTTTTAAAAGCACTTTACAAATGTAAATGGACTATTCCCTTGAAATAGTCTATTGAACTATTCCCTTGAAAAGCAAAACAAACATCTAGGAGTTAGATACCATTTTATTTTTACCCTCATTCAAAGGCAGAGACTGAAATGAACTGATTTGCCTCTTGCTGGTGCAGCACAAGGACTTGTGACACAGCTAATAACTGGGGTGACTGTATTGGAATCTTGGTGGTGAATGTATTTACTTATTTTCTTAGTATGAGACATATATTTTATGTAGTATGAGGTACAAGATATTTTTAAAAATATGTTTTGATATGATAAAATGTTCTAAAAACCCACATTATCTACATTTTTTACAAATAATTCTGCATTTTTAGGACTTGAATGGATCTTAAATTATGATCACTCTAAAAGTTCAACCATAAATATGTCTTTGTGAAAAGTGTAATGTAAATACATTTTTCATGCGATTATACTTTTTAAATATATGAGGAAATTGGAGCATAGTCTCACCAATCAGTGAAGAACAAAATCTTAAAATC
>NW_007012938.1:0-599 GCF_000164805.1 Carlito syrichta
GCTGTCTCCCCACTCTCTTGATGGTTTCTTTTGCTTTGCAGAAGCTTTCAGTTTGATGAGCTTCCATTTGTCTATATTACCTTTTATGGCATTTGCTTTTAGAGAGTTCATCAGGAATTGGTTGCTTATTCCAGTTTCCATAAGGGTTTTTCCTACGTTTTCTCCTAGGCTTCTTATAGTTTGAGGTATTAAATTTAGGTCTTTGATCCATTTAGAGTTGATTTTTTGTATATGGTGATAGGTAGGGGTCCTGTTTCGATCTCCTGCATGTGGTCAGTACTAAAGATCTAAAAATAGACCTTCCATATGACCCAGCAATCCCCCTTCAAATCACTCTACACAAAAAGATACCTGTACATGCTTGTTTATTGCAGCATTATTCACAATAGCAAAAACATGGAACCAACCATTATGGCCACCGAAAGTGGACTGGATAAAGAGAATGTGGTACATTTACATGATAGAATATTATGCAGCCAAGAAGAAAAACACAATTATAAACTTCACAGCAACTTAGATGGAATTAGAGTCTATAATACTCAGTGATCTCTCACAGAAACAAAGAACTGAGTACTGCATGTTCTCACTCATAAGTGGAC
>NW_007012939.1:0-895 GCF_000164805.1 Carlito syrichta
GATGTCTAACTTGTGGCTCTATCAGTTGGTAATAAAACTTAAATTTTTACTCATAAATTAAACTGCTATCTCTAAAACATTATACATTTCAAAAAACTTTTCCACAAAATGAAAGTGCTAGATTACATATTAAAATTACAAAAGCTGGAGGAATTCAGAAAGTAGAAAGATTGTTATGGTCATAAATAATCAGGAAAATCTTCAAAGTAAAACTGGGGCTTTAAGTTGGGCCTTGAAGAAATTTAAGACTGGAATTATGGGAGAAAGAGGCTTTCTAGTTCTAAGAGTATCTTACAAAAGGCAAGACTTGCCAGCTGCAGGTTGACAGACTATCCTGGTCCAGGAGGAAGTTTTCACTGATCCGTAACTACTCAGAAAAGTAAAGGGCAATGTAGTGAGTACATCCAAGTTCTAAAATGAAGAAATTTAAAGGCTGTCCTTTATTCTGAGATAATGTCCTTCCTTGTTTGAGTGTTAAACATATTTTTATAAAATGATAGCAGTAGTGGATAATAAGCTGTTTTTATTTTGAAGTAATGACATCAAATTCGTCCTCCAGATGATGGATCTCTCTTCCTTTGAAATTTTTCTGGCCAATGAAATCCAGTGATCTGGGCACCACTGATTAGGTGAGTATTGCTAAAATGTGCTCTTTACAACAGCCTTTTCCCATGTGGCTGAGGTCAAGCACAGCTGTCTAGCAAGAAAAAGAATCACTTTGAGAATTTTGTTTTCCTGTTCCTGTGATGCTGTCATAGCAGTTATTGTTGATCAGGCTTAGCTGTGATGTTGACAGAGTCAAGCTTAATCTGTTGGACATAGGATGTGAACCAGGTCATTCCGTGATATAGCACCCTGGAAAACAACATTTGCTTTGTAGACTTTTGCTTTGTTC
>NW_007012940.1:0-587 GCF_000164805.1 Carlito syrichta
ATCCACTCACCTCAGCCTCCCAAAGGTGCAGGATTACAGACTGAGCCACTGAGCCCGGCTGAAAAATTTTTTTTTTTATAAAATCTAGCATCCCTTTTTGATAAAACCCTTGAACACCTAGGCAAAGGTGGAACCTAACTCAAAATATTAAGAGCCATTTACGATAAACCCATATCCAACATGCTGCTAAACAGACAGAAATTGGGACAATTTCCTCTGAAAACTGGAACAACACAAGGATGCCCATTCTCACCCTCCTGTTCAACATAGTGCTTGAAGTCCTACTAACAGCAATCAGACAAGATAAGCAAATCAGGAGTATCAAAACAGAAAAAGAGAAATTTAGGTTATCCCTCCAGGCAGATGACATGATCCTATATCACGAAAACCCAAGAGCATCTTTCAAAAATGTACTTGCACTGATAAATAACTTTGGCAAAGTCTATGGGTATAAAACAAATATGCAGAGAGCAGTCACATTCCTCTATACCAACAAACAGAAACCCAAATAAAAAGCACAATACCACTCACAATAGACAGACAGACACACACACACACACACACACACACACACACACACACACACA
>NW_007012941.1:0-595 GCF_000164805.1 Carlito syrichta
GAACATTAAACACACACACACACACACACACACACACACACACACACACACACACACACACAGAGAACATTTTAAAAATCAGGACACTCAGTACAAGGAATAACAACTATACAAATCTGATGTAGAATTAAACACAAAATCCCTTTTAGGCAAAAGCTGATCTTTTTAAAAAGCCATGTTTTAAAAGGTTATTTAATTCATTCTTCTATCATCCGACAGAACCAAGAAGAGCTATAAATGGCGCTTCGACCCATCTCCCATGCAAAGCCCCAGGCTTCTGCCCCCAGAGTGACTGCCAAGTGGCGGATGTCAGCTTGGCTCTCCAGAGCTCCTCCAAGGAGCGGGAGGAAGTCCACATTGTAGTTAAAATGCACAAGCTGAAGCAATCGCTCATGCATTTGAATCATGACCCACTCGTTCTGAGTTCTGTAATTTCTGTGATAATTTCAAATACGATGAACTCCTCTGACATCACGTGAGTGTTGCAGGAACTTTCCAGGGTTCCCATCATCTGATTCATCATTCGCTGGAAGCGTGTTCGCATGTGACACAATTCTCTGCTATCTGCTTCTAATAACAGGCATGAAGGCATCGC
>NW_007012942.1:0-783 GCF_000164805.1 Carlito syrichta
AGCAATCACGCCCCATTCTCTGCCATGACAACCTCTAATCTGCTTTCTGTCTCTAAGGATTTGCCTGCTCGGGACATTTCATAAACATGGAATCATTCAGTATGTAATCTTTTGTGTTTGACTTCTTCCACTTAGCATAATATTTCCAAGATTCTTCCATATCGTAGCACGTATAACTACTTAATTCACTTTTATTGCTAAATAAAATTCCATTATATGAACATCGCATTGTGGTTGTTTTCATAATTATTACCATCAGAAATGTTATTTTTTCAGATGAAAAAGTAATACAGAATTTTTTTTAAATGTCAAGCATCTCCAGTAGGAACGAAAGCTAACATTCCTCAGTGTTGGCACCCACCTTCCCTCTCCCCTGCGCTCCTGCCTCAGAGACAACCATTATTACATTTCCATATGTAATCTTCTAGGCCTTGTTCTCCATATGCAAGAATCATGTGAGGGGTAGGGATGTTTGTGTTGTATTATTTTTATTAAAGTGGTATCATAGGTATGACATCCTAAAACTTTTTTACTTAGCTATATATCTTGGCCTGTGTACATACACATACCTCCTTTTTTAACTTCTACAGTGTATGATTTAGTCTTTCTTATATTCCTGACATTTGATATTGCTTGGCATACAGGAGTTTGGATCATAATCCTGAAAAACACAATCCCAAACACCATAATTCTCAAGATTGAAATCACTGAAGTTCAAAATCCCTAAAGTCTGAAATCCCCAAAATCAGGCCAGGTATAGTAGTTTATGCTATAATCCCAGTG
>NW_007012943.1:0-800 GCF_000164805.1 Carlito syrichta
GGGACATGCATTACAGAGGAGAACCAGCCACTGAGACACACATCACAGAGTAGTCAGTCCGTGGGGCACATATCACAGAGAAAAGCCAATAACTGGGGCACCCACCTCAGAGAAGACCAGTCATTGGGAGACCCAGAACAGAGAAGGGCCAGTCAATGGGGTACCCATCTCAAAGTACGGCCAGTCACGGGTGCAATGGTTACAGAGAAGAGTCAGTCACTGGGGAGTGCTAGTCAATGAGGCACTAAACACAGAGTAAATACAGTCACTGGGCCACCCATCACAGAGGAGAGCCTGTTACTGGAGCCCCTATGATAGAAGAGGCCCAGTCACTGGAGTAACATAACAGGATAACCTATTACTGAAGCATTCATCACAGAGGAGGGTCAGTCATTGAGATGGCTATCACAGCAGTGGGCCAGTCCTTGGAGCACAAGCAGAGAGGAGGGCCAATCCTTGGGGCACATTTCAGAGAGGAGCAGCAATCACGTAGACACATAACAAAGGAGGATAAGTCACTGAGACACTCATTCCAGAGGTGGACTAGTCATGGATTTACTCATCACAGAGGCAGGGCATTCACTGGAACACCAACACAGAAGAAGCCTAGCCACAGTGGCAACAGTAAAAGAGGATGGCTAGTCACTGAGTCATTCTTTATGGGGGAAGCTCAGTTACTTTGAGAACTATCACAGAGAATGGCCAGTCACCTACACAATCTTTATTAAAGAGGATAATTTACTGGAACACATAATACAGAACGTTTGTCACTGGGGCACGCAATATGGAGGAGGCCCAAA
>NW_007012944.1:0-934 GCF_000164805.1 Carlito syrichta
GTGTCACCCTGACGTCCACGGTCATCCTGCTCTGGAAGGGAGGACCACACAGTCCTATCCATTTAAGACCTCCTGAGGGGGCGGCCCACATTTTTATAGCAGAACTGACATCTATTGCACAAAAAGATCAAGTGACAGGTGGAGGTTGATTTTGTGTGTCAACCGGGCCACAGGGTGCCCAGATACTTGGTTACGCATTATGCGAGGGTGTCTGAGGGCGTTTCTGGAAGACATCAACATTTGAGTTGGCAGACTGAAAAAGCAGATCGCCCTCCTGATATGAGTAGGCCTCAGTCATCCACTCACAGCCTGAACAGAACAAAAGTTGGAGTAGGAGAGAATGTGCTCTCTCCGCCTGCCTCTCAGCCAGGCATTGGCATTCTCCTGCCTTCAGATGTAGACGTGGACCAGAGCAACACCGTCGGCTCTCCGGGGTCTGGACTGCTCAGCCTCAGTAACCATGAGCCAACTCCTTATCATCAGTCTCTTCCTACGTATAGATAAAACACACACACACACACACACACGCAGACACCCCAGTGGCTGTGTTTCTCACGAAACCCTATACAATACAAATATTTGCCTTGCTGCTTGTGCTGGGTGTGGTATGTGTGTGATTACTGTAGGACAGCGTAAAGCAACGGAGACCACTGTACCCGACACTACGGAAAGGAAAGTCAGATGCAGAGATTTCGGCCACGGGCTGATGGCTGATGCCGGAGCTCCAGAGCAAGGCCTGAGACTCACTCTTCCCACACAGACACGCAACTGTCCCAGCACTGTTTGCAGAAAAGACCACGTCTTCCTGATGGAATCACTCTGGCACCTCTGAGTTTTCTCCTTCGTGGCCAGGCTTGCTGAGGTATGATTTGTGCACAGCGACACTGTCTGTCAGTGCACAGTTGGAAGGTCTTGGCAAGTGTAGGCAACACTT
>NW_007012945.1:0-751 GCF_000164805.1 Carlito syrichta
CTCTCTCCTCCATGTGATGACCAGATGGCTTCAGCAGCTCCAGGGTTACATCCTACCTGTGTCAGATTCCTTTGCCTAGAATTGGGTCTTCTGGACTCTGAATGGCCCAACACAGATCACATGAGCATACCTGTGGCTGCACCGGTGACCTGGGAGCTGGTGCATTCTGCCTGACCAGGCCTGGGAAACATACCCACCCCTGAAGCCAGATATGCACTCAGCTTCACCTGACTCACACATGAGGGGTGGTTCCCCAAGAAAAACTGGGTTGTCTTTATTAGAAGGGAGAAAGAAAAGGAGTAGATGTACGTGTCAGTTTTTTCTTCATCCTCTCCAGCAGCTATCCTCCTCTGCTAGAGGTGCCTCCAAAAGAGTGCTCACTCCATCTGGGGACAACCATGATCATCAGAACGTTCTCCCTAATGTTGAAATGAAATCTGACAGTGTTTCCACTAAGGGGTCCTGGTCATTCACTGAGAGTTCACATGGAAGCCTGTCAGTTGCTTAAAGTCAAATCATGACCCCCGACTCCCACCCCCCTGGTCTTTCCTGCTTGTGGGCAATTGTTCCAGGTTCCTTCACTTGTCTCCCTGGTCACTTGGCTTTGCCTTCTCTCCCCACCTCAGTTACTCTTCCTGGGTCATGCTCCAGGTCTTTTCTCTCCTGTAGAAGTTAATATTCAGAATGAACCAGAATACTCTAGGAATGTCTGACCAGCTCAGAGCAGAGTAGGGCTGTCTAGACACTTTCT
>NW_007012945.1:1500-3204 GCF_000164805.1 Carlito syrichta
TGACATTCCCAGATACAAGAGTGTCATTCTTGGCAGAAGCTACAGATGAGCAGCTGCCAGCCCTGTCAGGCTGGGCACACTCTTGCCCCTGGCCCGCTGTCCCTGTGTTGTTCAGTGTGTTTCACCTACTTGGCTCCTTTATTTTACCACCCTGGCCCTTTATGGATTTGAATTGGTGGCCTCATCTTTAAAAATTATCTAACAGTGGTTCTTAAATACCAGCATGCATCAGAATCGCCTGGAGGGCTTGTTAAATGCAGACTGCCAGGTCTCAGTCCCACAGTTTCTGATTCTGTAGGTCTGAGTGGGGCCTGATAATCTGAATTTCTGGCAGATTCCTGGGTGATCCTGATGCTACTGGTCTGGGACCACACATGGAGAGTAACTCCTACTCCCACCTTCTTATTTCACAGCTGAGGAAACTGAGGACCATATTATGAAAGCGCAGAGTAGGCCTCAAACTCAGGTTTTTTCTCCAGCTCCAGGACTGACTCCACTACCTCACATGCT
Source organism: Carlito syrichta (assembly GCF_000164805.1). Taxonomy (NCBI): domain Eukaryota; kingdom Metazoa; phylum Chordata; class Mammalia; order Primates; family Tarsiidae; genus Carlito; species Carlito syrichta. The sequence continues at coordinate 2,011 of NW_007012945.1, forward strand.
GTATCAGCTGAGAGGGTCAGTCAGTATCCCACTTGCTCTCCTTTCCCTCCCCAACTGTCTCTGGAACTGGACCCTGAGGCCCATTCCATTTCCAGCCTCATTCTGTTTTCTTCAGCTTCCTTAACAATGGCCATCCATTATTCTATGCTCTGATGCCTGCAGAATTTTTTTTTGAGTTGGAGTCTCACTCTGTCACCCAGACTGGAGTGCAGTGGCTGCTCCTGGCCACTGCAGCCTCTACCTGCTGGGCTCCAGTGATCCTTCCACCTCAGCCTTCTAAGTAGCTGGAACTACAGGCACGCGCTACCACACCCGGCTAATTTTTGGTTTACTGTAGAGATGAGGTCTTGCCAAGTTGCTGAGGTGGGTCTCGAATCCGCGGGCTCAGGCAATTGACTCACGTCAGCCTCCCAAAGGCGTGGGGTTACAGGTTGAACCACCGAGCTTGGCTAATTTAATTCCTTGTCCTGGCTGTGATGTGAATTTGATTGTTGGAAGCTGTGGTGTTTGGGATGAGCAGAGAAGAGAAAGTGTGTGGGGGCTTGTGTTTGAATGAGCCTTTCACCATGTGGCAACAAGGACTTGGGCTCAAGTGAGTCTTTCATTCTCACCCTAAAGATTTCCATCACATTTCATAAATAAATCAGGACTTTTTGTGTCCAATAATTGTCTTGCTTTGTAACCAAGATCAAATGTACCAATGACCTTGGATTCAGAGCTAAGTTTGCTAGTTTTTTGGATGCTGGAGAGAGTGAGGGTTTGCATGCTGGAGGGTCCAGCCTTGAGGCCTGATGGCAAGAGAGACAGAGACAGAGAAAGAAGGAGAGAAATAGAGCAAAGTGGGCACACTACCTGTTGGGAGCCAACATCTATAGCTACATGACTGAGGCCTGTAAAGGCCCATCTGGAAGATCACCTCTGACATAGGATATCAGTTATACCTATAATATTGGCGTGTGATTAGTGACCAGTGAGCATATATGGCAGTAAAACTTTTATAAGTAAATCTCAATACACCTGATGGAAAGTGCATAGCAGAATTATTTCTCTCTGCCTTTCTAAGTTTTATTTCTTTCTAGATATTTTTTAACTTCTATTTCCTGGTAGACTGGGTAGTCCGCTCTTGTTCCCGAAAGCTGTTTCCCCTAGGGCTAAGATTAGAAACTAAATTACCATGATAGTTTTGTTGCCCTG
>NW_007012946.1:0-560 GCF_000164805.1 Carlito syrichta
AACAGGATGGGGACCCAGTCTCATCGCTATAGCCACTCTGTTTATACCCTGCTTGGGAAGGCAGCTACCAAAGATGCACAAGGGCATGCCCACACACGTGCACACACACAGGGGCAGGGCTACCTCTCGCACCTACACACATGTGCACATGCAGGGGCATGGCTATGCCTCACATCCACATGTGTGTACACACAGGGATATGGCTACCCCGTACCCACACATATGGGCACACGCAGTCGCAGGGCTACCCCACACCCACTCATGTGTGTACATGCATGAGCATAGCTCCTTCAGTCCCACACATGTGTGCATACCTCCAAGGGGATAAGTCTGGTATATACACCACTTTCTTTCTGCTGTGCAGGACACTAGTCTGGGGGCCTGGGCTCTGCAGCCTTAGGGCTGCCCCAGCCACATCTGTTCCCTGAGGCTCTTCCTAGGTCCCCAGAGATGCTGCTGCAGAAAGCGGGAGGGGAAGGGGTCCAGGTTTATCTGTACCACCCACTTCGCTACCTGTCTTAAGGTTTGGGTCCTCTAACCTGCCAAGTCTCTGGTGTCTG
>NW_007012947.1:0-551 GCF_000164805.1 Carlito syrichta
CAAAAAAAAAAAAAAAAAGAAAAGAAAATATGTCAGAGTTACTCCTTGTCATAAAATGATTGTTTCTGAGTTTTTACTACTCAAAAAAAAGAAAAAAAAGGCACAGCAATTATTATCCCAGTATAGAGTTCACAGCACACATGGGGTATTATTTTTGCTTATGACAGATATCGGGAAGGGAGATTTCTGGTTTATGTATCTATTAAATAAATTAAATTTATCACTTTAAAACTTTCAACAAAGAAACCTCCAGACCCTGGTGACTTTACTAATGAATTCTACCAAGCATTTAAAAAAGAAATTACACTACACCTATAATAATTCTTCCAGGAGCAGAAAAAGAGAGAAGACTTCCCAACGAGTGCTTGCAAGGCACTAAAAACAGCAAGTATATTACGACAAGGAAAACTATAGGCAATCTCTCTTCTAAACATAGATACAAGCCGAGTGCAGTGGTTCGCAACAGTATTCCCAGCACTTTGGGAGACTGAGGTGCAAGGATTGCTTGAGGCCAAGAGACCAGCCTGGGCAACATAGCAAGACCTTGTCTC
>NW_007012948.1:0-725 GCF_000164805.1 Carlito syrichta
AGTTACTTATGTCAAGCAAGCTATTACAGGCTATTATAAGTTTTAGAGATATTTCATAGTATTGAGGGAGGTCACTGGCACTCAACCCCATGGAGTTTCAGCAACACCTCCATGGTTTCCAGTGCCTCTTGCGGGGCCCCCAGCAGTCTGCTTCCAGCCTCAGTCCACCTGCACCCAAGAGGGGTATTTGCTGCATGCTGGTCTCTACCTCCATTTTCTGCTCACCTACACTCAGAGAGTTGATTTCTGCTTGTAACTGTAGACCAGTTGTGGTCAGGGTAACCCAGATAACTTTCCCATGCAGCATACTGCAGCCACACCACCTTCTTCAATAAGGTCTGAACCCCAGCTTTGATGGGGGCTCTCCCTGCCAAGTGAACCCCTTCCTTGGGACTCTCCTTCAACCTCATATATTCTGCAGAGTTTGCCTTACTCCTTTCGAGATGATCCCTGATATAGTTAATAATTCTTTTAGCAATGTTTCTCAACCAGGGAACATTGGCAATGTCTGGAGATATTGTTGGTTGTCATAGGATAGGAGGTGGGTACTAATGGCATCTAGTGAGTAGAGGCCAGAGATGCTGCTGAACACCCCAAAATGCACAAACCAGTGCCTACAAAATGTAATTATTCTGCTTAAAGTGTCAATAGTGCTGAGACTGAGAAACTCTATGGAAAATTTTCCTTGTTCCAATTACTATGAGATTTCTTTCTCCTGATTGGAC
>NW_007012949.1:0-1172 GCF_000164805.1 Carlito syrichta
CCTCCTTGTAGCTGAGGTGGAAAGATTGCTTGAGTCCAGGAGGTCGAGGCTGCAGTGAGCTGTGATTGTGCCCCTGCACTCCAAAAACAAACAAAAACAAAATGGAAGTGGGTGATGCCCTTCCTTTAAGATGATTTGAAAGAATGGGACTAATTCGCTGTCTATACATCATTATACTGTGGAGATTTTATAACTAATTTATTAAATCAGCTGGCTTAAAAAGGCAGATGGAAAATCCAGGCTCTAACTCTGGCCATTTTCTGGTTGATGGGACTTATACAGATAGCTACAGTTCATCTGGATTGTTCAGGCCCTAAGGTAGAGGAAACCACTTTGTCTGCATGCATATAAATCCTGGCATTAGTGCCATTCCACGTATTCCCTTGAGGCCATGACCCTAATTCTTGCCTTTTCCTCTTAAAGTTACACTTGTTCAATTTTCCCAACTTGCTGGTGGTTTCCCAATTTCTCTTCAGAGTTGGGACTGTTTTTTTGGATGGCCTGTGATATTGGATCAGAGGGGAATTTGGGGCAGAGGACAAAGACTGCTGTCTCCTACAGGAAATCCACCTCTTGGGTCACACATCTCTGATACCTTAGTGGTGGTGAAGATGGACAACAGCCGGGAGCTCAACATGGATTTGGTTGTGGCTGAGATCAAGGCTCAGTACGATGATATCGCCAGATGCAGTTGGGCCAAGGCTGAGGCCTGGGTACCAAACCAAGGTAGACTGGAAGGCTGGGCTGCCCCACTGAGCAAGAGGGCAGCCAGGAGCCTGGAGCTGCCTACCCCTGTGCTCACTCTAGAGGGACTAAGGTTGAAGTCCCTGGCAGAATAGGGCCAGAGATGGAGCCCTGCAGATGGTGAGCTGACTGATCTGGGAGGAGGACAGCAGACTCTCTGCTGAGACATCCCATGACACCTCCAGTTAGTTCCCGCATGTTTTCCTCTCAATCCGCAGTGCTGGGAGATGAAGACCATAGTGACCCGGTAGGATAAGGACCTCTGTAGAAGCAAGGATGAGCTTAGCCAGCTGAACTGCGTGATCCAAAGGCTGAAGGCTGAGGTGGAGAACACCTAGCAGCAGGTCGGGGATACTGAGACCTAACTCAGTGCACCTACTGTTCTGTCCTGATTTCTGCTTCCCTCTTGACTTCAGGGATTACTACTA
>NW_007012950.1:0-530 GCF_000164805.1 Carlito syrichta
AATTTGGTGGTGGAAATTGAAGGAAGGATTTCTCATCGACTTTATTTTCTTGATGACTTATGAGATGAGGCCATCAGCTGGAAGTGAGGAGGATATGAGTTGGGGTAGAAAGTTTAAGGAGAAATGAGAAAAAGCTGTCTTGGAATAAGGGGCATATGCTTATTAGACCATCATAATAGTCTCTATTGCCAATGCTAAGGGTCATTTGCGATTTGAAAGCAAAATCAAAATAAAACCCTACTGAAGGATTTTCTCCAGCAACTTCCAAACGCTCAGCTATAGGCACTGAGAAGGGGAATATCTGAGATAGTAAAGGGGCTTTTGCAAAGTGGATACAAAGAAGACAAAAGGAACAGGAGAAGCAAGCATGTTTCCAAAGGAATGAGTGTAGTGATGTACTTACTCTGGCATCTAACATGGTAAATTAGGGAGGGAATAATGGATTTTTGTGAGAGGCAACAAAATTCTAGAGATGAAAGAACTGTTGGTTTGGGATTAATGGAACAAGTAAGTTAGGATAAGGAACTGTC
>NW_007012951.1:0-527 GCF_000164805.1 Carlito syrichta
AGCAAAAATGCAGTTTCAGGCAAGTTCCCAGCCTCAGCCTAATCCTGTGGAAGTGTCTAGAGTATCAATTATACTTCAGAATTTATCTCCATTAAAGTAAGAGAGTTGGTTTTTCATACTCTTGTCTAGAGGTTACCCAGAGGGACGTAACTTTCAGCAACTTCCAGCTCTCCACACTGGTGAGGAATTCCAGGATGGGTCACAGGAGCCAGTCCTTAGCAGTAAAGCACTGCCCAACTGGGGATGGCACAAGGAGCCAGCAAAAGGGATCCTAGCAGGTCTGGGCACTAGGCAGGACACCATCAGCATCTGTCATGCTATCTTTATGAGTTTCTTTCTTTCTTTCTTTCTTTCTTTCTTTCTTTCTTTCTTTCTTTCTTTCTTTTTTATTTTTGAGACAGGGTCTCACTCTGTTGTCCAGGTTGGAGTGCAGTGGCATGGTCATGGCTCACCGCAATCTCCATGAGCTCAGATGATCCTTCCACCTCAGCCTCCCAGCTGGGACCGCAGGCAGGCAACACCATACC
>NW_007012952.1:0-608 GCF_000164805.1 Carlito syrichta
AAAAAAAAAAGGGGTCACCATTGCCTTACGCGACTCTGGTGCAGCCATGTGCTCTTTGAGCTATGGCCATCACCATGTTTCTTGAGCTTTGGTTCCCCTCTCCTGCCTTGGAGAGGGGAATCAATCAATCAATCAATCAATCAATCTCTAATTTACTTTCTAAATAAACCATATAGTCCAGTATTGAAAAGAAGGAAAGAAAGAGGGGAGGGGACACGGTGGCTCACACCTGTAATCCCTGCGCTTTGGGGACGGAGGCGGGAGAATGGCTTGAGGCCAGGAGCTGGGGTTTACGAGACTTCCCAGCCCTTGAAATCCCTGGAGCCCCAGGAAAGGGTGTCATGAATGCCTGCATTGGGGAAGGCTGCCCCCTAGTGGCCGCACGTAGTCATGTCCCCAGGAACTGTGCTCTGGGTACCCAGAGCGGTTAGGATTTCTCCACCAAAAAGCAGAAGGAAATCCAGAAATTAGCCTCCCCTTTCCTGAATAACATGAATCTACCACCTGCCACCATTTCTGTGCCCAAAGATCAACTCTTATAAAAGAAAGATTACATATTTTTTTCTGAGTATAAAAATCGTTCACGTCGGCCCGGCACGGTGGCTCAC
>NW_007012953.1:0-522 GCF_000164805.1 Carlito syrichta
CTAACTACCTAGCTAACCTGCTGTACAACGTGCTGACATAACTAGGTGACTTAACTAGTTGGCTAGCTGGCTAGGCAGGTGTCTTAACTAGCTAGCTATCCTGCTAGGAAGCTTATTAGCAAGCCGACTTAACTAGCTGACTACACTAGCTAGATACTAACTAACCAGCTGACTTAACTAGCTGTTTTAGCTAGCTAGCTACCTAGCTAGCTGTCATTAATTAGCTGACTTAACTGGCTGACTTATCTATCTAGCGAGTTGACATATCTAGCTGACTTAACTAGCTATCTTCCTAGCTAGCCAGAGGACTTAACCACCTGAAATAACTAGTGAGCCCGCAGGCTACCCATCTGAAGTAACTTGCTTTTCAACCAGTTAGCCAGCTTGCTAGACAACTGACTTAATGTGCTGACTTAACTGGCTAGCCAACTAGTTAGCCGGTTGACTATATTAACTGATTTTACTAGCTGTCCAGCTGGCTAGCCAGCTGACTTAATTGCTTAGCTACAAATGTAGCCAGCA
>NW_007012954.1:0-1405 GCF_000164805.1 Carlito syrichta
TAAGTCACTTAGGTAAGTCAGCTGACTAGCCAGCTGGCTAGCTAGGTAGCTTGCCAATTAAGACAGCTGTCTAGACACCTGGATATTTAGTTGTCACCTAGTTTAGTCAGCTGGCTAGCCAGCTGTCTAGATATATAACAAGGTCGTTTATTCAGCTGACTAGCAAGCAGGACAGCTATATAAGTCAGCTAGTTAAGTCATCTAGCTTGCCAGCTGTCTAGCTAGGTAGCGATCTACTTAAGTCATTTGTCTAGTCAGTTGGCAAGCTAATTAACTCAGCTATGTAACACAGCTGGCTAGCCAGCTAGCTATCTATGTAGAAAGCTAGTTAAGTCACCTTTTAGCCAACTGGCTAACTAGTTAATTCAACTAGTTGAGTCAGCTGGCAGGTCAGCTGTCTAGAAAGTTAAGTCAACTAGTTATGTCAGCTGGCTTGCTACCTGGGTAGCTAGATAACAAGCTAGTTAAGTCAGCTGGCTAGCCAGCTGGCTAGCAATTTAAGTCAGGTAGTTAATTGAACTGGCTTCCCAGTTGGCTGGCTAGGTAACTAAATGGTTAAGTCAACTGACTAGCCAGCTGACTAGCTGGTTAAGTTAGCTAGATAATTCAGCTGGCCAGGCAGCTGACTTGCTAGTTGTCAGCAAGCTAGGTCAGTGGGTCAGCCAACTGGCTAGCTAGTTCAATCAGCTAGTTAAGTCAGCAGGGCAGCCAGCTGTCTGGCTAGGTAGCTAGCTAGTTAAGTCAGCTGGTTGTCAACTGGTTAGCTAGGTATCTAGCTAGTTTAGTCAGCTGGCTAGCCAGCTACCTAACAGAGTGCCTTGCTAGTTAAATCAGATGTCTAGCAAGCTGGCTAGCTAGTTAAATCACATAGTTAAGAGAGCTCGCTGGCCAGCAGGTTAGCTAGGTAGTTAGGTAGTTAAATTATATGTCAAGTCAGAGGGCTATGTATGTTGGTAGCTAGTTAAGTGTGCTGGCAAGCCATCAGGCTATCTAGTTATCTCAGCTAGTTAATTCAGCTAGCTATCAAGCTGTCTAGCTAGTTAGGTAACTAGTTAATTCTGCTAGCTAGCCAGCTGGTTACTTAATAATGTCAGCTAGTTAAGTCAGCTGGTTAGACTTCTGGCTAGCTATGTAGCTAGGCAATTAATTCAGCTGGTTAGTCATCTGGCCAGCTAGTAATGTCAGCTGGTGAAGTCAGTTGTCTAGACAGCTGGCTAGCTAATTAAAAAGCTGGTTACATCAGATAGGTAGCCAGAGAGCTCACTAGTTATTTCAGCTAGTTAAGTCAACTGACTATCTAGGTATCTAGGCAATTAAGTCAGCTGGCTAACCAGCTGGCTAGCTAGTTAAGTCAGATAGTTAAGACAGCTGACTAACCAGCTTTCTAGTTACGTAGCTGGCTAGT
>NW_007012954.1:2121-2619 GCF_000164805.1 Carlito syrichta
TAGCTATGCAGCTAGCTTGTTATTTCAGCTAGTAAAGTCAGCTGGATAGCTGGGTACCTAACTAGTTAAGTCATCAAGTTAAGTCAGCTGGTGAGCTAGTTAAGTCAGCTAGTTAAATCAGTTGACTAGCCAGCTGCCTTGCTGGGTTGCTAGCATGTTAATTCAGAAGGCTTGCCAGCTGACTAGCTATTTAAGTCAGTTATGTCAGCTAGCAAGTCAGCTGGTTAACTAACTAGCTAGGTCATTAAGTCAGCTGGCAAGCCAGTGGGATACATAGGTAGCTAGCTATTTTAGTCAGCTGGCTAGCCACCTGGCTAGCTAATGATGTCAGCTAGTTTAATCAGCTGGCTAGTTAGTTGGCTATGTAGTTATGACAGCTAGTTTAGTCAGCTGGCTAGACAGCTGGCTAGCTGGTTAAGTCAGGTATTTAATTCAATCGGCAAGTCAACTGGCTAGCTAGGTATCTCGCTAGTTACATCAGCTGCCTAGACAGCTGGA
>NW_007012954.1:2756-7119 GCF_000164805.1 Carlito syrichta
TAAGTCAGTTAGTTAAGTCAGCTTGTAGCCAGCCGGCTACCTATGTGTATGGCAAGTAAGCTGGTTAGACGGCTGGTTAGTTAGGTGGCCTGCTAGATAAGCCAGCTGGCTAGCAGACTGACCAGCAGAGTGGCTGGCTAGATAAGGAAGCTGCCTATACCACCGTCCTGCCAGCTGGTTGGCTATTTTAGCTGGCTGGCAAGTCAGCTGGCCAGCCCACTAGCTACCTAGCTGGCTGCCTAGCCAGATAGCCAGCCAGGTATCTAGCCAGTTAAGCAGATGACTAGTCATGTAATAAACCAGTTAACTAGCTAGTTAAGTCAGCTGGCTAGCCAGTTATCCAGCCCAGTTGCTAGTCAGCTAGTTAAGTCGACTAGCTTGTTAAGTCAGTTAGCAAGTCAGCTAACCATTCAGCTAGCTAATGAAGTCAGCTAGCTAGTCAGTTTGTGAGTCCACTAGCTAGTTAAGTCAGCTAGCTAGCTAGTCAGCCAGCTAGTCAGATAGATACTTAAGTCAGTTAGCCAGCAAACTACCTAGAAAGCAAGCTAGTTAAGTCAGCAAGCTAGAGAGTTAGATAGCTTGTTTGCTAGTTAGTTATGTCAGTTAGATAGCTAGCTAGATAGTCAGCTAGCTAGTTAAGTCAGCTAGAAAATCAGCTAGTTACATAGCTAACTAGTTGGCTAGAAACTCAGTCATTTGGTCAGATAACTACTGGGCTGGCTCACTTTCCATCAGGTCAGCTAATTAGTTGCCTCGCTCACCTGCACACCGGTCAGCAAACTCGTGGGCTTCTCATCAGACAACAGGTCAACTAAATTGTCAGCTTGCTCACAGGCCAACAGGTCAGCTAACCAGTCGGCTTCCTCACCAGCTGGCTAGCTAAGTCAGCTCACCGGTCAGCTCGCAATACTGCTGACTATCTAAGGCAGCTTTCATTTTGGTCACACACTGGCCAACAAATTAAGTAAGCTCACCTGTTGTTTCATTCGGTGGCTGACTAGTTAACTCTTCTGACCATTCATCTCACTCACTAGCTAACTAAAGTCAGCTGACCAGTCAGCTCACTCGCAGGCTGACTAGTTAAATCAGCTGACAAGTCAGCTTACTCGCCAGCCAAATAGTTAAGTCAGCTGGCCAGTTGGCTCACTCACTGACCGAATATTGTCAGCTAACCATTCGGCCGACTAGCCGGCCAACTATTTAAGTAGGCTAACCAATCGGCCAACTAGTCAGCCAACTTGTCAGCTGACAAGTTAGGTCAGCTAACTTGTGTGTCGATGAGTTAGTTCAGCTGACTAGTCTGTCAACTAGTCTGCAAACTAGTTAGGTCAGCAAACTTACCAGCCAAATAGTTAACTGAGGTCACTTTTGGGCCAACTCATCAGTCAAATAATTAACCCAGCTAACTAGTCGGACAACTATTTGGCCTTCTTGTGAAGCCAGCTAACAAGTCGACCAAGTAGTCAACCAACGTGTTAAACCAGATAAGTAGTAGGTCGAATTGTCAGACAAGTTAAGTCACCTACCTAACTCGTTACCAACTATTTAAGACAGCTAGATAACTCGTTTGCCAAATAGTTTAAGCAGTTAGCTAACTTGTTAACCAACTCGTTAAAACAGCTAGCTATCTTTTTGGCCAGCTAGTTAAGTCAGCTAGGTAAGTCAGCTAGTGAACTAGCTAGCTAGCTAAGTCAGCTAGCTTAGACAACAAGCTCACTATTTTGCTATTTAAGTCAGCTACTTAATTCTACTACCTAACTAGTTAGCTAATTAGTTAAATCAGCTAGTTATTCAGCAAGCTAAATATTTAGCTAACTATTTGATTCAGGTAGTTGTCAACTAGCTAACTAGTTAAGTCAGTCAGTTAAGTCAGCTAGCTAAGTAGTTAAGTCAGCAAGCTAAGTCAGCTAGTTAAGTCAACTTTCTAATTTAGTTAGCTGGTGAAGACAGCTAAATATGAAATTAGATAACGGGTTAAGTCAGCAGGTTGAGTCAGGTAGTTAGCTAGTCAACTGATGTGTTAAGTCAGCTGGTTGAGACAGCAGGCTAGCTAGTAGGCACACGGGTTGAGTCAGCTGTTTAACTACGCTAGTTAGCTAATTATCTAACCAGTTAAGTCATCTGGATTAGTCAGCTAGCTAGCTTGTTAGCTAACGAGTTAAGTTAACTGGTTGAGTCAGCTAGCTAGCTCATTAGATAATGAGTTAAGTCAGATGATTAAGTCAGCTAGCTAACATGTTAGATAATGAGTAAGCTAACTACGTAGCCATCTGGTTAAGTCAGCCAGCTAGCTAGGCAGCTAACTATTTAAGTCAGCTTGTTAGCTAGGTAGCTAGGTAGTTAGATAACTACTAAAGTCAACTGGCTAGCTAGGTAGCTAGCTAGTTAGCTAACTATTTAAGTCAGCAGACTAGATAGGCCATTTGCTAGTTAAGTCAGCTGGTTTTCTAGCTGGCAAGCTAAGTAGTGAGCCAATTAAGTCAGTTGGCTAGGCAACTGGCTAGCTGGTTAATTCACCTAGTTATGAAAGCTGGCAAGCCAACTGGCAACATAGGTAGCTAGCTAGTTAAGTCAGCTAGATAGCTACCTGGCTAGCTAGTAATATCAGTGAGTTAAGTCAGCTGTCTACCCAACTGGGTAGCTAGTTAAGTCAGCTAGTCTAGTCAGCAGTATAGCCAGTTGGCTAGGTAGGTAGTTAGCTAGATAAATCAGCTTGCAAGCCAGCAGGCTGACTGTTCATTTAAGCTAGTTAAGTCAGCAAGCTTGCCTGCTGGCTAGGTAGCTAACTAGTTAGTTAAGTGGGATGGTTAGGTAGCTTGCTATCATAAGTCAGCTAGGTAATTCAGCTGGCTAGCCAGGTGGCTAGATAGGTAGCCAGCTATTTAAGGCAGCTGTCTAGCCAACTGAATTGCTGGTTAAGTCATCTCGCTAAGTCACCAGGCAATCAGTTGGCTAGTTAGTTAAGTCAGCTCATTAAATCAGTTGGCTATCCAGCTGGTTAACTAGGTAAACAGTTAAGTCAGATGGCTAGTCATCAGTCTAGCTAGTTATTTCAGCTAGTTAACTCAGCTGGCTAGCTAGGAAGCTAGTTATGTAAGTCAACTAGTCATGTCAACAGGTTAGCTAGTTAAGTCACCTAGTTAAGTCAGCTGGCTAGCCCTCTGGCTAGCTATTTAGCAAGCTAGTTAATTCAGCTGACTAGCAATCAGGCCAGCTATACAACTCAGCTATTAAAGCCAGGTTGCTAGCCAGATTACTAGCTAGACAGCGAGATAGTCAACTCAGTTGGCTAGACAGCAGGCTAGCTAAATATGTCAGATTGTTAATTCAGTTGGCTAGCCAGCTAGGTAGCTAGGTAGAGAGCTAGTTAAGTCAGTTGGCTAGCCAGCTGGCTCACTAGTTAAGTCATCTAGTTTAGTCAACTGGCTAGCAAGCAGGCTATATTGTAGAGTCAACTAGTTAAGTTAGCTGGCTATCCAGCAGGCTAGCTAGGTAGCAAGCTAGTTATGTCAGCTGGCTAGCAAGTGGGATAGCTAGTTAAGTCAGCTAGTTAATTCAGTTGGCCTCCCAGCTAGATAGCTAGGTAGCTAGTTAATTAAGTCAACTGGCTAAATGCCAGCTGGCTAGCTGTTAAAGACAGCTTGTTAATTCAGCTGGCCATCCAGGTGGCTTGCTAATTAAGTCAGCTGGCCAGTCAGCTGACTAGCAGGTTATGTCAGCTTCTTAAGTGAGCTTTCCAGGAAGCTGGCTAGTTAGGTAACTAGCTAGTTAAGTCAGCTAGTTAAGTCAACTGGCTAGGTAGGTAGCTATCTAATTAAGTCATATCGATGAGTCAGCTGGCTAGCTAGTTAAGTAAGTTAGTTATGTCAGCTGGCTAGCCAGATGCCTAGCAAGGTAGCTAACTAATTAAGGCAGCTGCCTAGCCTGCTGGCTAGCTAGTTAAGTAACTTTGTTAAGTCAGCGCGCTGGCCAACAGGTTAACTTAGTACGTAGGTAGTTAATTTAGCTGGCAAGCCAGTGTGTAATGTATGTAGGTAGCTAGTTAAGTCAGCTGACTAGCCATCAGACTATCTAGTTATGTCAGCTAGTTAAGTCGGCTATCCAGCTGCCTAGCCAGGTAGCTAGCTAGTTAAGTCTCCTGACTTGCCAGCTGGCTACTTCATTAATTCAGCTATTTAAATCAGCTGGCTAGGCTCCTGGCTACCTAGGTAGCTAGGAAATTAAGTCAGCTGGCTAGCCAGCTGGACAGCTAGATAAGTCAGTTAGTTTAGTAAGCTGGCTAACCAGCTGACTAGCTCTTTAAGTCAGCTCATTAAGTCAGTTGTCTAGCCAGCTGCCTAGCTGGTCAAAAAGGGTAGTTAAA
>NW_007012955.1:0-1073 GCF_000164805.1 Carlito syrichta
AGATAGGTAGCTGACTTAATGAGTTGGTTAACAAGTTAGCTACCTGTATTAACTAGTTGGCAAACGAGTTAACTAGCTGACTTAATTATTTAACGATTTAGCTAGGTGACTTAACTTGTTGGTTGACAAGTCAGCAGAATGGTTAGCTGTGTTAACACGTTGGCTGACTACACGACCGACTTGTTATCTGGCTTAACAAGTTGGCCGCCTAGTCGGCAGACTAGTTAGCTGAGTTATATTGTTGACTGACGTGTTTGCCCACTAGTCAGTTCTGTTAGCTATTTGGATGACTGGTGTGCTGACCTAACTAGTCGACTGATCAGTAGACCAATTAGTTAGATGGCCTAACTTATCAGTGACTAATTAGGTGAGCTAACTTTTCGACTGTCAAGTTGGCCAACTATTAGGCCAATTGGTTAACTGACTTTACTTGTTGGCTGGCTAGGCAGTCGCCAGTTAACTGACTTAACTAGTCAGCCAGCAAGTGAGCTGACAGATGACCGATTTAACTCATTGTCCAGTGAGTGATATGACAGGTCAGCTGATTTAACTAGTCAGCTGACGAGTGAGCCGACTGGCCAGCTGACTTAACTATTCGACTGGCGAGTGAACTGACTGGTCAGCTGACTTTAGACGATGGGCGAGTGAGTCAACTGGTGAAAGAACTTAGCTAGTCGGTCGGCCAGTGAGCTTACAAGTGAGTCAACTTAACTAGTCGACTGGCAAGAGAGGCGAAAGGTGAGCTGCCTTAGCTAGTCATCTGGCATGAAAGCCGACTAGTGAGCTGACTTAACTAGTCAGCTGGAGAGCAAGATGACTAGCTAGCTAATGTGTTGACTGAAAAGTTAGTTAACCTGTTGGTTGGCAAGCAAGCCGACTAGTTTCCTGATTGGTTGTCATACAAGAGAGCCGATTATTTAGCTGACCTGATGGAAAGCGAATGAGCCCACTAGTTAGATAACCAGCTAGCTGAGTTTCTTGCCAACTAGTAAGCTAAGAAACTAGCTGATTTTCTAGCTTACTTAACTAGCTAGCTGACTAGCTAGCTGGCTATCTAGCTTACAAAACTGGAT
>NW_007012956.1:0-514 GCF_000164805.1 Carlito syrichta
AAAAAAAAAAAAAAAAAAAAAAAAAAAGAAGACCAGATGTAACCTGCATGCAAAGATGATTGTGTTATAGGATAGGAACAGCGCTTTTAGGAAGTAAAAACTTTAAAAATTAGCAGTAATTATATTCATCCTTTGCTCTGAAGATGACATTAACTTTATTATCTTAGATGTCACAATTTCTGTCCTTTGCTCTAGAAAGAGATAGACTATCTTCCAAAGTCATTTGCTCCCCAAAAATAATTAAAAAGATAGTCTGGAGCAAAGTATGTTAGTATCTTGCATGCAAGATATGCCAAAATAAAAAATCCACAAAAACGGTCTCTAATCTCAATGTAACAAACACTACTGATACTAATAGAATACAATAGCTAGTAGTTTTAAAAACCCAATACAGGTATTTCTTAACATCCCTTACTCATGAGAACTTATGTATAATTGTAAAATGCACTATAATTTGCCTAGCAGGAAAAAGAATGCCATTAATGAGTTGTATTTCCACAGTAAGACTTTACCA
>NW_007012957.1:0-893 GCF_000164805.1 Carlito syrichta
CCTTTCTCAGATTTGGACCTTAGGAGTAGCGGGCGGGTCCACCCTGGGAACAAGGTGAGCGGAGGTGTGGGCGCCATGGTGGAGACACAGCCCTGTGACAGGTGCTCCCCCTGGGAAAGGCTTGGCAAGCCACCCCAACCACTCTTTCTGGGGTCTGAGTCCTCAGAAGGGATCAGGTCTCATGGTGATGTCCCAAGAGGGATATGGAGGCTGGGTGCGGGGGCTCATGCCTGTCATCCCGGTGCTCTGGGAGGTCGGGGAGAAAGGATGGCCTGAGGCCCAGGTTCAAGGCCATCCCAGGCACCTTGGCGAAACCTCGTCTCTACAAGAAACCAAAAAATGAACCGAGCATGGTGCCACACACCTGCCATTCCAGCCACACGGCAGGCAGCAGCAGAAGGATCACTGGAGCCCAACTGGTGGAGGCTGCAGGGGCCATTGGTGGTCCCATGTTCTCCGGCCTGGGTGACAGAGAAGGACTCTGACTTAAAATATTAATACCAACCACCAACACCACCACAACCACAGGCCAGTCTCAGGGTCTCAGAAAGGCATCCCGGCCTTACAGAGACCCAGGTGAGTGGGTGGCCTGAACCTGCAGGTTCAACACCATCTTGGGACCCAAGACGAGACCTCATCATGGCCATAAAAATAAAGCCAAATATTAGCCAGGTGTGGTGGCACAAGCCTGTGGTTCCTGCCACTCAGTGGGCCGAGACAGGAGGATCGCCTGAGCCGAGTAGGTAAAGCCCACGATGGACATGAGTGTGCCTCTGTGCTCTGGTGACAGAGTGGGATTCCAACTCCAAATAATATTCACCTCTACCACCACGACCCTTGCCACACACCTTTGCCATCCTCAGGGAAGGGAGAGGAAAAGTCACTTTCTGGCT
>NW_007012958.1:0-571 GCF_000164805.1 Carlito syrichta
ATCAGTCAGTTGGGGTGGCATATGCCTGTAGTCCCAGCTACTCAGGAGACTGAGGTGGAAGGATGACCTGAGCCCAAGTCAAGGTTATGGGGAAACATGATTGTGTTATTGCTCTCCAGCCTGGTAAACAGAGTGAGATCCCCACTCAAAGAAAAACATGTACAGCCACATCACTTAATGCATCTGAGCTCATCTAAAGTTGAATCAGTAATAAACAACCATCTTACCAAAAATGGCCTACCATTGAAAGCTCCAGACAGATTCACAGATGAATTCCACAGGAGGCAGGACAGACAAGTACCAATCCTACTAAATTGTTCCAAACAAGCAAGAAGGGTGGACTACTCCATAACTTATTCTATGAAGCCAATATCATCCTGATGAGCATTCTTATGACTATAAACTCAAAATACTCAACAAAATACTAATAAACCACATCCAAGAGCACACTTAAAAAAATCATTCACCATGGTCAGGTGGGCTTTATTCCTGAAATGCAAGCTTGGTTCAGCATACACAAATCAGCAAAAGTAAGCCACCACTTAAAAACAGAAATAAAAATAAGAACTAC
>NW_007012959.1:0-495 GCF_000164805.1 Carlito syrichta
AGCAATGCCAACTGCAAAAATCTCTCCAAGTCCTGTAACTGCCCTAGCCTGTAAGCAGTAGTGGACTTCAGTTTTCCGGAGTCCCCTCCACAGGTCCTCCTCCTGGAATTAATCTGTGTTGCTGTTGAGCCACCCATCTCCTGTCTCTCTTTTCCTATCCGTATGTTTCCCTGACCTAACACTTGGGAACACCCAAAAACAAACATCTGAAGCTGAAAAGGAAAAAAAAACAGGCTAAGTGGGCAGACTTTACCCTTGGCCTCCATGAGAGTATATGTGAGGAAAAGAAAAAAAAAAATCATTAAAATCTCCAAGAATATTGGTAAAAAAAAAAAAAAAGCTTTGGCCCTCATATTAAACAGGTAACAACTTGTTCCATCTTCCAAAAACATAATTGTAGTAAAAATACAAAGTGGGGGCAAAGACAAGAACCAAGTCATATATCAACTAGTGAATTTTGTTTTACTGTTATTGCATTAGTTAGGGCTCTCCAGA
>NW_007012960.1:0-490 GCF_000164805.1 Carlito syrichta
AATGTCCCTAAGTCTACAGAGGAGGGTGAGGCCCTGAGCATCTGGCAGAGTCAAGGAGAAGTTTCTAACTCTGTACTTAGGGCAAATGGCAGAGAAGTGACAGTGCTAAGCTATCAGTATCAGTACAAGATTCCTCGAAGACAGGCCAGTGATTTAATACATCCACATGTTGCTTGTGTGATTAAAAATGAATTTCAAAATTAGAAGAATAAGCTCAGAAAAATTCATAATTTGTCTCACATAGTGAGATTTTGATACATATCAGTACTCCACTATGTTTCTCACATTTTCTGACCACAACAGTTGATTCAGGGATGGTGTTAAGAAGGAGAAATTCTTTTGTTATTGGAACCTGTAAGTCAGAAGAATGTATTGTGACCAAAACTTAGATGGGCCCCCTGACTCAGCAATCCTCACCCACAAATGGAACAGGTGGACTAGCCCATGAGGCCCTATTATTCTACATGGACCTACTAAGATCATACCAAAA
>NW_007012961.1:0-530 GCF_000164805.1 Carlito syrichta
AGTGGTTCCCGTGATTCCCATTGGATGGGCATGAAGGTCATAGCAGGCCCAGCAGGGGACGTAGCAGCTCAGGGTCAGCCTCTTTCAGTCCACCCATTTCTAGCTGGTTCCCAGGAGTGCCCTGAGCCTTGGGCCCCATGGACACATCAGCAGACTAGAAGCACCTCTTCTCCCAAGAAGACATACTTGGGCAGTCCTTTGCCCAGCTGGAGCAAGTTGAGCTGGGCTGCCCTAGACCACTCCTGTCTATGAGAAAATCCAAGGCCACTCAATGTGGTATAAATATTGCTCACCTGGTGCAATGATTTGAATATTTGTCCCCTCCAAAACTCATGTTTAAATTTACTCCCCAGTGTGGCAGTATGGAGAGGTGGAGCCTGTAAGACATGACTGGGAGAAATTCACAGATTAATGGATTAATATACTGTTGGATTAATGATTGTCATGGGAGTGGAACTGGTGGCCTTATAAAAAGAGGAAAAGAGCCCTGAGCACCCATGCTCAGCCCCCTGTCCATGCGATGCCCTCCA
>NW_007012962.1:0-14288 GCF_000164805.1 Carlito syrichta
TCAGGCAATCCACTCACCTCAGCCTCCCAAAGGCACAGGATTACAGGCTGAGCCACTGAGCCCGGCTTCATGTTTCTCAGTATTGTATTCCAATCATGTAGTTCTGGCAGGAGTGCCACATACGTGATAAAGAGTTCTTCTCTGTGAATCACATCAGGAGGCATCTACTGGAAATAGTTCCATCACCAGAGATGGTCTTCCAATCAACCAACTGAGATGGTAAGTGCTAGGTTGTCCATCATGAAGTTACCGTGTAGTCTTTGTTATCAGTCTGTATCTCTGGTGAAAACACTTTGCAACACTTAAATAATCTGTCAATCCTCAAAATTATATTTATTTGTGGATCCACAGGTGAATCTTTTAGAGTGAATTAGAATGTTTGATACATGATGATCTTCTAACTCCATCATTGCTTTTGCTTGTATTAGTTTGTGTTCTAAACAAGGAAAAACTTTTGCATCTCCCCATGTATTCATTTATTTATTATCTATCTGTTATTATCTATCTGTTTGTGTCCCCCTAAAATTTCTATGCTGAAGATCTAATGCCAAATGCAATGGTATTTGGAGGTGGGTCCTTTGAAGGTCATTAGGGTTAGATGAAGACATGATGGCATGGCTCCTATAAAGAGATCAGTGCCCTTATAAGAAGAAACGTGGAAGATGTTCACTCTCTCTTTGCCACAAGAGGACACTGTGAGAAGTCAGCCGTCTGCAGGACCGAAAACGGGCCCTCACCAGAAACAGAATCACAGGCACCTTAGTCTTGGACTTCTTACCTCTAGAACAAGGAGAAATAAGCGTTTGTTGTTTAAACCACCCTGTCCAGGCTATTTTGTTTTAGCAGTCCGAGCTGACAAAGTTACTGTCTATCTATTTATATCAGAGAGAATGCATGGATTTTTATTTTATTCAGCAGATTTTATTTCTTGATCGTCATTACTTTGTGCTTAATTTATTCTGTATTTGCACAGAGGCAGTGCCTTCAGTCTGGTTTGTATGTCCTATTGATGAGTTTCCATCATTCTTTTAGTCTTTCCTTACTTTTTTGGCCACCAATTTTTTTCAGGCACATCTTTTTTTTTTTCCTGTGTCAGCCCTACTCAGCCATTTCTCAGTAGATATACCTTTTAATGTGAAACACTGGGGCATGACTAGCAATTTGGTTATCACCTCTTAGTGATTAAATGTCATGATTTTGTCAATATTACAACTGAGCTGTATACCATGGATAAGACTGAACATATCTCAGGATTTCACAAGATCAAGCTGGATGAGCTTTGATGTTGCTGGCAAGCACTTTTTTCTAACAGCTTGGAGAACACTTCGAATTCAGGGCATTGAGCTTACCTGAGAAACAGAGAGCATCATACATGGAGCTGCTGAAGGGATCTATGTAATGTGTAACTTCAAACATGTTCCTCCTTGCTCTTGTCAGATTCAAAACAGTCACTTATGTCAAACCCTGGCAGAATGCAGACTTGAAAGAAGTACTCACATGTGTATTTGAAAAGAAACCATCACAAGAGACTGCCAGAAACAGCCTTGAACTTTAGAGTGTTAGGCACAGGTATATGTTTAATAACACAGGCCATCGCAACCCACCACTAAACAGACTCCTGCGAGGACATGGCCCATCCACTCTCTGTCCAACCTTGGGCTGCCACAACCCTTGTTATTTTTACAGTCAAAAATTGTTACTTTTAAACAGGTTTTGCATTCTTTCTCATTTTACTTTTTTAAAAAACTCTTGCCGTCCTTTGCCTTCCTGAATGCACCTATGGTTGCCATGGCAGGAGTATTTCACATTGCAATGCACTGCTATTTCTGATTAAACCAAACATTTTTAGAGAGCCTCTCTTTCTGCTTACTTAGGTTGACACTTTATAGCTTTCATTGGCCCCCACAGCATTCAGAGTGAGACCTAAACTCAGCTCACCTTCTGAGGTCCTTCAAGTACTTATTATCTTATGTTGTCAACTGCCTGCTATCTTTTTCTTCTTTATTCCTTTAAAAATTTGAGGTTTGCTGGATTGTCTTCACAATAGCAAAAATATGGAGCCAACACTACTGCCTATCGAAAGTGAACTGGATAAAGAAAATGTGGTACATATACACTATGAAGTATTACACATCCATAAAAAAGAATAAAAATATGTATTTTTGAGCAAATTGGATGGAGTTGGGGACTGCCATACTAAGTGAATAATCACAAAACCAAAGATATGAATACTGCATGTTCTCACTCATAAGTGGGCCTTGAACATTAGTCATATTAGCACCAAGGAGAGATCGGCAGTTACTGGGCACTGCTAGGGAAGGGAGAGAGAAAGGAGGGTGTGAAGCACCTGACAATAGAAGGTGTACTTGGTTCATTACTGGGGGAGTGAGGGCCAGTCAGAAGCCCAATCCTTGCCAGCATGCAGCCTACTTATGTAGTCAATCCTCACTTGTACCTCACATTCCTATAAAAAAATGAAACTTAGAAAAATTGAGCTTTAGGGTGTTAGGCACAAGTATTTGTTTAATAAGAGAGTGAGTGAGTAAGCAGGTAAGATGGGTTGGAACTTATTTTTCCAGGGGAATTGGACAGGGAGGGCTATACTTTTGCTAACCCCAGAAAATCTCCTCTGGAACTCCTTTCTGCCTACTGTTGAAGATCTCGTCCAATGAGTGAGAAGTGACTGTGGTTGAGTGATCAAAACATTCTTTTTTTTTTTGAGTTGGAGTCTCACTCTGTCACCCAGACTGGAGTGCAGTGGCCGCTCCCGGCCACCACAACCTCAAACTGTTGGGCTCCGATAATCCTTCCGCCTCAGCCTTCCAAGTAGCTGGAACTACAGGCGCGCACCACCACGCCCGGCTAATTTTGACTTAAAACATTCTAAGCAGACAGCAGTTGACCGAGCTATTTAGGAACCTAGGTACTTCCAGTCTCAATATTCTAGTCACATTCCATTATAGTCACTGAGAAAGGATCTCTTTATGTGGCTTTGTTACCCCATAGGGATTTTGGAACTTATGACATATTCCTTAAATCTCAGTTGCAAATATATGGAGAGGCAAATACTTGTGTATTATTGGGATGATTTCAGCTGCAGTTAGTAGAATACTACTTAAAAGTGGTTGACATTATAACTGTTTATTATATAGTATAACACAAAATTCAGAGGTTATTGGCTCCAGGTTTTTTGTTTGTTTTAACCCAGTGGCACACCACTGTTGTCCCCATATTTCTGTCTGTCCACTTCATAGTACCCAGCACACTGGCTGCCAGTCTTCAGCTTGTTTTTTCATGATCACAAGATGGCTGCAGCTCTTCCAGACATCACAAACTCACCCATTTATAATCAAAGGCAGTAAAAGGCATGCTTCTTCTCACTTTGTCTCTTTACCAAAGAAGACAACCTTTCCACAAATCCTGCCACCATTTTTTCCTTCAGATCCCTGTGGTTCACACTGGGTCTAAGATTCATACTAGGGAAGGTACGTATTTAGCATTACCAGGCTTCAATGTTGGGAGCAGGTCATGCTGAAGATGTTGAAGTGTGAGCAAATGAGCCCAGAGTCAGCCTTTCTCTCAAGGTGGCATCTGTTGGAGTCTCTGTTTTGCATGGAGGCCCTTTGTGATTGTATCTCAAGTCCGAGACAACCTCAGGTGGTATTTGGCATATCAGTTGGTTTTGTCCAGTTGACACCATGAGGTACCATACTAATGAAGTTCCTCACACAGATAGAGAAGTGTGGGGTGGACAGGGACCAGACATGTGGGGCCAGGTGCTCAAGCAGTATCCTCAGCACCCTTTCCCCTGTCTTCCTCTGGGTCAGGTTTTCCTCAGATTAGCTCTTTCCTCTTGGATGCCAGGTGACCATGAGTAACTCCCAGTGTCCCTGGGCTGATGTGGTCCCTTTAAGGAGAAAGCCGCTTTCCCCAGACAGGCCCAGCATAAGTCCTGGGCAGTCCATTCCTGGCTCTGTCTGGCATGACTTGGATCATGTACCCACACTGAACCAACCACTGTAACCAGCCAAGGATCAGGGGTTGGAATCAGCCTCTGGTCCCTGAAGGGCTTGGGCAGGGAGTGGAGACATTCTAGGTGGGCAGTGTATGTTGATGGGGACAAGAGCTAGCGGGGCCATCTGGTTATTGTAGTGTCATGGGTCCTGCTATGGTGTTTCAGGAGTCCAAATGGTGTGTTCTGGTTCTACAACCTCAGACACTGTCAGGGTACATACTGGTAACATCTGTGGATTTTGCATGGGCACATATTAAACTATTTGATCAAGGGCGATGTTTTCAAATTGAAAAACCAACACGGGTGGTGGTCATCACATTTGTTTTGTGAGAATAAAGTTTGTATTATTATTTTTAGAAGAGACAAAAAATATTACTTAAGAATAAGCAAGTAAGTAACCAGCATTACATAATTAGGTGGAGTTCTCACATTTCACTGTCTCTTCCCCCCTCGCCTCTATCACTTCCATTTTCCTATCTGAACTTGCTATGGTTTTAGAAGTGCAGAAAGGTTTGCCATGGCATGACAATGTGTGCTTATCTAATATGCCTGTAAAGTCTATTTCATAATATAAATAAATACTATTTATTTTTATGTTTTTTGTTGAATGATACTATCTAAATGAGATGTTAAATGCAGGCTTATGGGATGTGTTTGACAGCTAACAAAGTGAATACATGAGTATATTTCTAACAAAACATCCCATGGAAGCTGTAATCTCTGAATTGTGACAACCTTGGGTAGAATCGCCTTAATAGAATATAATACACAAAAGGCCTGAAATAGTGTGATAAGAATTTTTAAAGCTGTTGAATGTAATGAATCAATGCACTGGGATAAAAAGGCAGGAAGTGTCTTAATCTGAAATATTTTAATGAACACCCATGGTGAAGAAAATTCAGTAATGAAGATATGAATCTGGGATTATAAATAAGGAAAGGGAGATTAACAAAATAAGCAAGGTTGCAAGTGTTTGAACAGATGATGCCAAGTCAAGGAAATGAAAGTTAACTCATAGACTCCTTGCCTGAGTACAAGATACACCCAGATAGCTTGGTACTGAAGCTATTCCTTAAGTGGGTGTTGTTGTCTTTGTTTTTGTTGTTGTTGTCATCTTTAATTTTTCTTTTTTTGTGGGGACAGTTTCTCAATATGTTGCCCAGGCTTATCTCGAACTCCTGGGCTCAAGTGATCTTCCTACCTTGGCAACCCAATGTGCTGGGATTACAGGTTTGAGCCCCTGCATTTGACAAAGTGTATTTTTTTGTTTGTTTTCTGTTTTGGGATACACTTGGATATATGTAGGAATGAAATTACTGGATCAACAGGTATGGGTATTTTCAGCTTAATTAAACATTGCTAAATCCTTCCTTTAAGTGACTGAGCAGAGTGGAGAACTTTCAATGTGTAGTTTCTTCCACACTTCATATTTTTATACTTGGTTATTTTCAGCAACCTGATAGTTAGGGAGTGCTGTTGCCTTCAAATTTGTGTTTGTCAAATTACTAGTGAAATTGAGCACTGTTTTACACATTTATTGGCCATTGGTTCCTCCTGTGAAAGATACATGGAAAAGTCAACCATTTATCATGCTTACATCCCTGTGACCCACACAAGTATAGGAGATGCTTAGTCTGTGGGGCCCCTGAACAGATGGGACTACAGGGGATGCCCAGAGAAATGAGAATGTACCTGCAGAGGCAAACTCAGAACTTTGAGATCCTGGGTTCACATTCTTAGATGAAATGAAGTTTTGGTAAATATTTCTCCAGTTCCTATTTACATTTCTTTCTGTAAGATGACATCATTGATTAAATTAGGTGATGAAGAAGAAGCGGAAAGCATTATTTTTGTTGTTTCTTTACTTTGCCTAGGCAAAAAAACATATATACCTGCAATTTCTTCTAAAATCTTAGGTTATTGGTATCCACCTGATTTTTATTTGAACTTGACCTAATCAGTTATATCTTTTACTCATTATTTCAACATGTGAGTCCCATGGCACTATTTGGCAAAATTTAACTTCTGAGAAAGCTAATCAGCACAACTCAGCTAGGAGAAATTTATGGGAAGGGAAGGGATGGGATTTCCAGGTAAGAGGGAGTAAATGGCTCAAAGATCTCAGCATATGTGGCTTCCTCCTGCCCTTTCTTGGAGATGACCCCTGAAGTACTCCTTCCCTGCTTCCTGGAAGAAGAACTTGGACTCCAATATCACAGGTGTTTCTGCCAGTGTAATTACCACCTTTTCTGTTGGGGTAATCTGGTCTCACTTTTTTTTTCCAGTAACAAAACTGCCTGTGAATAGTGAGGCTTCTCCTGGCCTATGGGTAATTTGGAAAAAAATAAATAAATACTTGGAACAGTATAGAGAGACTGTCTCCATTTAGATGAATTAAGAGCTAAGCACTAGGGGGAAAGAGGGGAATTTCCCCAAGGTTCCACTCCATTTTTAATGCAAAACAAAAACCAATCAGAACTCTAAAATAAACCTAAGGGAGTCACATAAATTCTGACTTTCCCTCATGATGTCTATTTTTATCTTGAGTTTTTTAAAACCAAGAGTCTATTCCTCCCTTTTTGCCTTTTTAACTCTTCCTTCCCTCCTTTTCTCCTTCCTTCCTCCCTCCCTTCCTCCCTCCTCCTTCCTTTCTCCTTTCTTCCCTCTTTCCTTTCTCTTCTCTTCCTCCTTCCTTTCTCTCCTTCCTTCCTTCCTCCCTTCCTTCCTTCCTTCCTCCCCATGTGAGGGTAGAGCCCTCTCTTAACCTAACATATATGTGGTAAAAGTTTTAACTAATTGAGTCATGCAGACTTGCTAAATTTTAAAAAAGTTAATGCTGAGGTATTACATGTGGCCTATGATGGTAGATAAATTCCTTCCATCTGTGACTAGCAATCCATGGGAGGTTGGAGATTTGAAGGTTCTGTAATTATCAGGATAGAAATTTGAGCGAATATCACTATTGGACCATTTGATCAACAAAATATATTTGATTTTGTGATAAAATAGATAATAGTTCCCTACAATTTTTTCCCTTTATAGGAGGATTATATGTCTCTTCCCAGTGTCCTATGATTTACTGTACACCAGTGAGAGAAGAATCCATGCCCAAACTTCTCATTGTGGTTAGCAGAGAGTAAGCGATCTGTAAGTGCTTTTATAATCATAATCATTTCCCATATAACGTTCAAAGTAATCAGGCCAAAGCAAGCATGCATTATAAGAAAAAATGGGAGAACATATTAGTGTGTGTGTAAAAGAATAGCTGTAAATTACTGAGATGCAAACATGGCAGGTGTCTCCACCTTAAAACACCCATGTGCAACACGGCTTCATACACTCTATGGTTGATGAAGAAAAATAATGTGATGGAAAATGTGAATGGACCAATAAAATGGCACTCAAGAGCCAACTAAGATCTTTTAAAACACAATGATAGTCTGGGGTCAGTGGTTCAAACCTGTAATCCCAGCACTTTAGGAGGCCAAGTTGAAAAGATTGCTTGAGCACAGAAGTTTGAGACCAACCTAGGCAACATAGTAAGACCTAGTCTCTACAAAAAAAAAATATTTAAAAACTATTCAGGTTTTGTGGCACATGCCCATAGCCCTAGCTACTTGGGAGGCTGAGGCAGAAGGGTCACCTGAGCCCAGGATGTCAAGGCTGTGATGAGCTGTGATCATGCCACTGCACTACAGCCTCAGTAACAGAGTGAGATTCCAACTAAAAAAAAAAAAAAAGCAGTCCACTTTCAACAAGCAGTATGGTTGATTCCATGCTTTTGTTATTGTGAACAGAGCAGCAATAAATATATTCATAATGGAGTATTATACAGCCATAAAGAACAAAATCATGGACTTCACAGCAAATTGGATGGAGTTGAAGAACATCATACTAAGTGATCTCTCATGCAAACAAAGAACTGAATACCACATAGTCTCAGTCGTAAGTGGACCCTGGACATTAATCACAATAGTACAAGGGAGAGAGAATGGTGGACACTGGGCACTGCTAGGGGAGGGAGGGAGGAAGGTGGGGGACACATGACAACACAAAGTCATGGGTCATTACAAGAGGAAGGAGAACCAGTTAGAGACTCAAATTTCACCTGCATGAGGACTACTTATATAGTTAATCCTCACTTGTGTCCCACATCTCTATAATTAAAAAAAAAGTTTTTAGTTATGTGTTTTACTTGGCAATCTCATAGTTATGTGTTTTACTTGGCAATCTCACTCACTGATGACACACTTCTAGTCCCTTTTGTTGTTTGAGTTTTGCCCATCCTTCCTCCCATCTTATCCATGGGTAATAGTAGAAACAACTAGATGCTGCCTTAAGGTGAGTCTCAGACTTGGGAAAAATAAGATATTTTAGTTATTGTTTCTTTTTTTTTCTTGTTTGTGTGTAGGGGGGGAGGTTTTGTGTCTGTTTTGGCTTTTTGTTTGTTTTTTCTCTTTAACTTGCTTTTTACAGCAGGAGAAACTTAGAAGAAGTGAAGTCAGAGAGTTGGACTTATACTCAGTAACTGTTTGCTTTCAGTCAGGCAAAAGGGTTGCCAGACTTAGCAGACAATAATACAGAATGAGGAAATACAGCATAGGACATACTTATGCTACAAAGTTATTCATTGTTTATTTGAAATTCATATTTAGCTGGGAGTTCTGAATTGTGTCTGACAACCCTCATCAGATGACACCGCCCCTCTGAATCATCTTTAGACAGGGATGCCTGGGCTTCCTTGCAGCTGCTGTGTGAGCCACCTGGCCCCACAACACTTCCCTTGACTGAAATTCTCCAGCAGACTTGAATCCAACTACGATGTTTTAGAAGATTCCTTCCTTTACCCTATAATGCATGCCTGACATTTTTTTTTAAAATCAGGAAGCACACTATTGAATGGATTATTATTGTAAAATGAGTTTCATGTTACTTTTTGTTTTCCTTATCAAAGACTGTTTAAAGTTCCACTTTAATACCTGTTTAAAAGGTAGCAACAAAACAACAGCTTTGTCAGATGCATGGACTTTAACTTATAGATGAGCAGAGAAGACATGGAAGTTAAGGTTGCATTCAGGGATTAAATTTATCATAAAATATTTGGGGAAGGAAGGCAGATCGTGGCTTAAACAAAGACATGAAGGGAAGGTGTCTAATTGCAGTTCTGCTAAAGTTATACCCCCATGGCTGGAAAATTGAATTAAACCTAGGAACTCAGATGGGTTAAATAGTTTTCTCTGCATTCAGACAGTGCTGAGTTTAAATTCTGCTTGTGTGACCTGAAGTCATTCAACATATTTTTTAATGTAAGATTTTTTTTTAATTTTAAAAATGTGGTGAACAATTAAGGATGAGTTATACAAGTGGCCATCATGCAGGTAAAGTTTGGACCTCCCTTTGGTCCTCACTTCACCTGGTTTGAGATCAGGCCCTTATTGGTGTTATGTGCCACCCTGTTCCCTGGAAGTGTCCTGCTGCTGCCAACCCCTTTCTTATAGTGTTAGGTAAATGCTCAGGGTCTGTTTATGAGTGAAAACATGTGGAACTCAATTCTTTGTTTCTGTGATAAATCACTGAGTATTATAGACTCCAAATCCATCTAAATTGCTGCAAAGTCCTTAATTTTATCCATCTTTATGGCTGTGTAATATTTCATCATGTATATGTACAACTTTTTGTAAAAAGGATGTGGGGTACAATTCAGGATTCAGTTTACAAGTGGTAATCATACAGATAAAGTTTGGGCCTCCCTTAATTCCCATTTTGCCTGGGTTGAGAACAAGTACACTTATTGATGTTGTGTTCCCCCCCTACCCCACCCCATCAGTATCCTGCTACTGCCAATTCCTTTCTTATAGTATTAAGAGTGAGAAAATGTAGTACTCTGTTCTTTGTTTCTGTGATAGATCACTGAGTGTAATAGACTCTAAATCCATTCAAGTTGCAAAGTCCATATGTTTGTCTTTCTTTATGGCCGTGTAATATTCCATTGTGTATTTGTACCACTTTTATTTTTATCCAGTCCAGTTTTGCTGAGCAGCAGGGATGGTTCCACGTTGTTTCTATTGTGAATAATGCTGCAATAAACATGCATGTGCAAGTATCTTTTTTTAAACCATATTTTCTATTTTAAAATTGTAGGGTACAGTTAAGGGTTAGGTATACAAATATGCATCATTCAGGCACCCTTGTTGATAAGGGTTGTCCCCCCCATCCCCAGACAGATATTGACTACCATTAATCCCAACACCCAAACATACATGTGCAGGTATCTTTTTGATAGAGTGATTTGAGTTCTTCAGGGTATATTCCCAATAGGGGGATTGTGGGGTCATATGGGAGGTCGATATTTAGAGCTTTTAGGAATTGCCACACTGCTTTTCACAGAGGTTGCACAGAGGTTGCACTAGCTTACACTCCCACCAATAGTGTATATGTGTTCCCTTTTCACCACATCCTCTACAGCATCTGTTATTTTTTGAATTATTGATAATGGCCATTCTGCTGACTGGAGTTAGGTGGTATCTCAGTGTAGTTTTAATTTACATCTCCTTGATGATTAGTGAGGTTGAATATTTCTTCATGTGTCTGTTGGCTGCTCGTATGTTTTCTTTTGTGAAGTGTATGTTCATATCTTTTGCCCACTTTGTAATGGGGTTGTTTGTTTTTTTCTTTTCAGCACGTTTGAGTTACTTGTAGATCCAAGATGTTAGGCCTTTGTCAGACCTGGAGTAGGCAAATACGTTTTCCCAGTCTGTGGGCTGTCTTCCTGCTCTCTTGATGGTTTCTTTGGCTTGCAGAAGCTTGTCAGTTTAATGAGGTCCCACTTGTCTATCTTATCTCTTATGGCCCATGCATTTTGGATTTTGTTCAGGAATTGGATGCCAGTTCCAATTTCCATAAGGGTGTGTCCTGCATTTTCTAAGGTTCTTATGGTTTGAGGTTTTACATTTAGGTCTCTGATCCATTTGGAGTTAACCTTTGTGCATGGGGACAGATAGGGGTCTTGTTTGAGTCTTCTGTATGTGATCAGCCAGTTTTCCCAGCACCATTTACTGAATAGGTTCTCCTCTCCCCAGTGGTAGGTTGTGGAGACTTTGTCGAAGATGAGTTGGTTGAGAAATTGAGGTTTTGCTTCTGGAATCTCAATTCTATTCCATTGGTCTATATGCCTGTTCCTGTACCAATACCAAGCTGTTTTGATTATTATAGCTTTATAGTAAAGTTTGAAGTCTGGTAATGTGATACCACCTGCTTTGTAGGTATCTTTTACATAGAATGATTTGAGTTCCTCCAGGTAAATTCTCAGTAGGGAAATTGCTGGGTCATGTGGAAGGTCAATTTTTAGTTCTTTCAGAAATTGTCACAGTGCTTTCCAAAGAGATTGCACTAGTTTGCATTCCCACCCTCAGTGTAGAAGCATTCCTTTTTTTCCACATCCATGTCAGCACATGTTTTGTTCGTTTTATTAATGATGGCCATTTTTACTGGGGTTAGATGGTATAGCAATGTGGTTTTGATTTGCATTCCTCTAATGATTAGTGAGGGTGAGCACTTTTTCATGTCTCTTGGCTGCCATCTATCTTCTTTTGAGAGGTTTCTATTCATGACTTTGCCACCTTTTTAATGAGGCTTTTTTTTTTTTGTCATTTTGGCACAATTGAGTTCCTTGTAGATCCTGGATGTTAGGCCTTCATCAGATATGCAGTTAGCAAATATTTTTTCCCCATTCTGTGGACTGTTTCCCGCTCTCTTGATGGTTTCTTTGGCTTTGCAGAAGCTTGTCAGTTTGATGATGTCCTACTTGTCTATCTTATGTCTTATGGCATGGGCACTTAGGGTTCTGATCAGGAATTGTTTGCCAGTTTCAAACAGACATAAGGGTGTCTCCTGCATTTTCTAAGGATCTTACAGTATAAGGTTCTATGTTTAGGTCTTTGATCCATTTAGAGTTGATTTTTGTGTATGATGATAGGTAGTGGTCTTGTTTTAATCTTATACATTTGTCAGCCAGTTTTCCCAGCACCATTTACTGACTACGTTCTTCTGTATCTAGTAGTTGCTGTTGGAGGCTTTGTCAAAGATGAGTTGGTTGAGAAATTGAGGTTTTGCTTCCAGAATCTCTATCCTGTTCCATTGGTCCATATGCCTCTTCTTGTACCAATACCAGGCTATTTTTATTATTGTAGTATTATAGTAAATATTAAAGTCTGAAAGTGTGACACATTCTGCTTTGTTTCTTTTGCTGAGGATTGTTATGGCTATTTGGGGTCCTTTATGTTTCCATATCAATTTCTGTATTATCATTTCCAGGTCTGAGAAGAATAATGTTGGTAATTTAACAGGTATTGCATTGAATCTGTAGATTATCTTTGGTAAAATGGACATCTTAACAATGTTGCTTCTTCCCATTCATGAGCATGGAATAATTTTCCATTTGTTTGTGTCTTCTTGAATTTCTTTGAGCAGAGTTTTGTTGTTTTCATTGCAAAGGCCTTTTACTTTTCTGGTTAAGAAGATGTCAGGTATTTCATTTCTTTGGTGGCTATTGAGAATGGAATTGTGCTTTATATTTATCTGCCTGCTTGTTGTTGATATATAAGAATGCAACTGTGGAGCCAGGCTCAGTGGCTCAGCCTGTAATTCTGCACTTTGGGAGGCTGAGGTGAGTGGATTGCCTGAGCCCATGGGTTCGAGACCCACCTGGGCAACTTGGCAAGACCTCATCTCTACAATAAATTAAAAAAAAAAATAGCCGAGTGTAGTAGTGCGTGCCTGTAGCTTCAGCTACTTGGAAGACTGAAACAGAAGGATCATCGGAGCCCAGCAGGTCGAGGCTGCAGTGGATGGGAGCGGCCACTGCACTTCAGTCTGGGTGACAGAGTGAGACTCCAACTCAAAAAAAAAAAAAAAAAGAATGCAACTGTCTTTTGCACCTTTATTTTGTACGCCAAGACTTTGCCAAAATTCTTTATCAGTGAAAGCAGGCTTTTGACAGATTCTCGTGGGTTTTTGAGGTTTAGGATCATATCATCAGCAAAGAGGCACAACATAACTTTCTCTTTTCCTATTTGGATATCCCTGATTTTCTTCTTTTGTATAATTGCTCTAGGAAGAACTTCAAACACAATGTTGAATAAGAGGGGTGAGAGTGGGCAGCCTTGTCTTGTTCTGATTTTCAGGGGAAATGTTTCCAGTTTCTGTCTGTTTAGCAATATACTGGCTGTGGGTTTATCGCAGATGGCACTATTTTGAGGTATGTTCCTTCTATGCCTAGGTGTTTGAGGGTTTTTATTAAGAAATAATGCTGTATTTTATCAAAAGCCTTTTCTGCATCTAAGATACAATCATGTGGTTCTTGTTTTTACATCTGTTGATGTATTTAATTACATTTATGGTCTTGTGGATGTTGAACCAGCTCTGCATCCTAGGGGTGAAGTCTACTTGGTCATGGTGGATTATTTTTGAGATGTGTTGTTGGATCCAATTTGCTAGAATCTGGTTGAGAATTGTTACATCTATGTTCATTAGGAATATTAGCCTGTAGCTTTTGTTGTTGTTGTTATCGGATCTTTACCCAGTTTTATGAGTATCTGTGTGATGTTAACTTTGGGGAGAATTCTGTCTTTCTCAATTGCCTGCAATACTTTCAACAGGATTGGTATCAATTCCTCCTTGTACAGTTTGTAGAATTTCATTGGAAAGTCATTGGTCTGGAAAGCTCCAATGTCTTCTTGTTTCAACCTTAGGAGGCTGTGTGATGTCAGAAAGTCCTTGATTTCATTTAGGTCATCGAGTGTGTTTCTATACAGGTGTGCATAGTAATCTCTGATAATCTTTTGTATTTCTTCAGGGTCAGTTGTGATTTGGTCTTTTGCATTTCTGATTGTGTTTATTTGGGCTTTTTCCTCTCTACCTAGGGGTTCATCAATCTTGTTTATTCTTTCAAATAACCTGCTATTTGTTTTGTTAATTTTTTCTACAATATTTTTGTCTTCTATGTCCTGTATTTGGACTTTTACTTTGGTGATCTGGATTCTTCTGCTAAAATTAGGGTTAGGTGATCTCGTCTTTTCAGCTTCCTTTGGTGATTTGTTTTATTTGTTTCAGGAATCTTTTAATTTATGTTTTGATTTCTGTGCTGACCTAGCAGTCATTCAGCATCGTGCTGTTTAGTATCCATATCTTTGTGGGTTTGGAGGGACTTTTCTTGTTTTTTTTGAGTTCGAGTCTCACTCTGTCACCCAGACTGGAGTGCAGTGGCCGCTCCCGG
>NW_007012963.1:0-1035 GCF_000164805.1 Carlito syrichta
ATGAGGAACATTCAAAACTCGAGAATAAGAAAACAGACACCCAATTTGTTTAAATGAGCAAAAGTTCTGAAGAAACACTTCACCAAAGAAGACATACAGATGATGATTAAGCATACTAAAGGATGTTTAACATTATCAGTCATTAGAGAAGTGCAAATTAAAGCCACAATGAGATAGCACTATCCATCTATTAAAATAATTAAAAATAAATGGGAAAACAAACAAATAACTTATAGCAACAAGCTTTGGCAAGGATGCAGAGCAACCAGAATCCTCATAGATTTCTGGTGGGAATACTAACTGGTATGGTCACTCTGGTAAACAATTTGGTAGTTTCTTAAAATTAAATATACCTTTATCAAATGACAACATAATACCACTCATGGGTATTTATCCAAGTGACTTGAAAACTTATGTGTCCACAAAAAGTCATATACAAATGTTTATAGAAGATTTATTCATAACTTCTCAAACTGGCAACAACCCAGACCTTTAAATGTGAATAGATAAACAAACTGTGATATACCCATAAAACAGCATCCTCTCAGCAATAAAAAATAATAATAAATTGATTTTCATATCTAACTAAGGTGGAGTAACAGAGACTGGATTTGCCCTCTCATCTGAAACAAACAAACAAAAAACAATATATGAAAAAACAGTTTGCAAGACACTGGACAGCAAGCAGTGAAGAAAAATGATGCCTAAAACACAGGACACAAACGAGGTGAGCTCTATGATTGTTTCAACTTGCTTCCTTGAGAACCTTTCCAGGCTGCTGCACAGGAAAATGGAACTCAAGTGGAATCTAGAAGACCGTTAAGTTGAAGAAAGAAAGCTGAGAATTAAAGAAAACTAAGACAACTAGAGTTCCCAAGACAAAGCATAGTAGAAGAGAGCTAGAATGAGACAAATTTGCAGAGATCTGCAGAGGATTCTCATGTGGTACTCAGGTGAGCATTGATCAGTAAAAGTCTATGAAAAGACTACCTGAGAACCACTTGAAAAAATTAGAAGGAACAGTGGTTGGTCCTC
>NW_007012964.1:0-478 GCF_000164805.1 Carlito syrichta
CCCTTTTGTCCCCACTTTGCCTGGTTTGAGATCAGGTACCCTTATTAATGTTATGTGCCCACCCTCTCCTCTGGCAGTCTCCAGCTACTGCCAATCCCTTTCTTATAGTATTATGGTAAGTGTTCAGGGTCTACTTATGAGTAAGAACATGTGGTACTCAGTTCTTTGTTACTGTGATAAATCACTGAGTATTATAGACTCTAAATTTATCCAAGTTGCTGTGAAATCCATAATTTTGTTCTTCTTAATGGTGGCAGTTTTCAAGATGATGGCAGGTTGCCTTTTTCATCTTCTTCAGTGGGGCTCTGCCTCTGGGATTCCTCGCTGTGCTCCCTCCACAGCCCTTGCTGCCAGTGTCTGGAGTTGGCAGTCTCTCCCAGGAACTTCTTCCCAAGGACTTTGTTGATTTTTTAAATATGGTGCTTGGTTTCTGCAGCCCAGGAAGCACTAGGAACCAATAAGAGCAGCTGCAGCACCA
>NW_007012965.1:0-766 GCF_000164805.1 Carlito syrichta
AGCAAACAGATTATGCTTTTCTGTTGAGCATGTTCCAGGAGTGCAGGGTTCTATGTTTGACTTTGGTAAATACTGACAAACAGTTTTCCAACCTGATTTACCAAGTTACACACCCTCCAGCAACATATATGGTTTGTTCATCCATTCTGAAGGTGACAGACATTTGGGTTGTTTTCAGTGATTGCAGGTAAAGCTGCTCTGAACATACGTGCGAAGGTTTCTATGTGAACACAGGTTGTCATCTCACTTGAGTAGATACCTAAGTCATTTTGTTTTTTTAACCTCTAAATACACTGTGATTCTAATTATTCACAGCTCTTCAGTTTGAGGGTTTTTAAATATATATATATATTTATTTTATTTTATTTTATTTTATTTTTCCTTTCCCTCTCTTTTCCTCTTAGAACCAAGTGACCCTGAAAGGACTAGTACCACACCTGGGCCGGTACATCTTTGTCATCCATTTTTATCAAGCCACGTGCCCGACGTTTCCCGCACAGGTGTTCGTGGATGGAGGGCAGCCACGGTCAGGTGAGCTGCAGTGAGCAGGCTCCATGCTGCCTGTCTTGAGGCATCCCTGCAATTGTGTGACAGGAAGTCTTCTCTCTCTGTCCAGGCTCCTTCCGTGCCTCTTTTTGCCCCCATGTGCTTGGCTGCCGGGATCAAGTGATTACTGAAGGCCAGATTGAGTTTGATATCTCAGAACCTGAGGTGGCCGTGACTGTGAAGGTTCCAGAAGGAAAGTCCTTGGTATTGGTGCGTTCTG
>NW_007012966.1:0-3291 GCF_000164805.1 Carlito syrichta
CAAAAAAAAAAAAAAAAAAAAAGAAATTGTTTTACCACCTAAATGTGTATCCTGAACACTACAGTTTTGCCTGGTTTTGACTCTTTTGTAAATGGAATTATATGATATATATATATATTTGTGTCTTACTTCTTTTGCTCAATGTTTTGAAGTTTTTCCACATTCTTGTATGTAGTCATCTGAATTTGTTTTTATGCTCCATGAGCCAATGGAGGTGTAAAAAAGTGGGCGAGACAGGTAATGTGGTGAGACAGGTAATGTGGCGATAGGGAAGTGTTGACTCGGAAGTATCCGAAAGGGATTCATCTTCTAATAGGGAAAAACTCCCCATTTCTCCAGGACAGAGTTGAGGGAAGAGAGTTGCAACTACAGAAAGATTTGTTTTTTTTCAGTTGGAGTCTCACTGTCACCCAGGCTGGAGTGCAGTGCCATACTCATGGCCACCCCAGTGTCGACCTGCTGGGCTCAGGTGATCTTTCTACCTCAGCCTTCCAAGTAGCCAGAACTACAGGCACACACTATTATGCCCAGCTAATTTTTTTTATTTATTGTAAAGATGAAGTCTTGCCAAGTTGCTCAGCTGTTTTCGAACACGTGGGCTCAGGCAATCCCCTCACCCAAGTGCTAGGATTACAGACTTGAGCAGAAAGATTTTTGAAATGATATTTGGAGTGTTTGAGGAAACGCATTTTAGACAATTTTGATTTCAGTAAGATTGCAGTTCAGTTGAGTCAGTTCTGCTATTGAGCAGAAGGGCAACAAATGGTAAATTTAGAAACTGGAGGAAATGGGGGAAGTTTGGAATAACTACTGCATAGACTTCAGGTAGAACTTAGCCACAAATGAATAAAAGGATTTCTAAGTAGCAGTGAGGACCCAGCTAGGAACAAATTTAGAACCTAAATTGATAATAGTTCAGCTTTTTTTTTTTTTTGAGATGGATTTCACTCTGTCACCCAGGCTGGAGTCCAGTGGTTATTCACAGACACAGTTGTAACTCACTACAGCCACAAAATCCTAGGCTCAAGGGATCCTCCTACCTCAGCCTCCCATGTATCTAGGACTACAGGCACATGCCACATCTCCTGGCTAGTTTAGCTTTTTTCCCGCATGATATTTCTGTATCATTCCTTCCTAATTTGGGATTTAAAACAAATGAACAAAAAAGCAAACCATAAGGGTTGTTCAATCTTAAAATTGGCAAGAATGCAAAAAATGTGCCTATACTACCTAGAGCAGGAAATAGAACACAGATGGAGCATGCCTCTACCTCCAGTCATATTTCCTCCCTGGTACAGGTAATCCCTCTCCTGAGTTTTCTGGTCCTCCTCTCCTGCCATTTTTTTAAAAAATAATTTTACCACCAAGTTCTTTCTTCTCAACCTTGTCAACTATAAGTCAATTTCCCTGGTCAAAAATTTTGCATGGTCATGGATCAGCCACCATCTATTGTCAAATCCCGAGCCCAGTATTTGAATATTCTTCATAGTGTCTCAGCCAAGTCTTAGCCATCATTGTCCTCTTGTGTGGTCATTCTGCCCCCCAGCTAGAAGCCCAGGTGGTCTTCAGCATTCATTGGCCTTACTCATTTCTACTCCTTAGGTATATTTTTTTCTCTTTGTGAAAGTGTTTTCCTCTATCCCCAGCAGTGTAGACACAATGAACACAACTACACAAACTTGGCTATAATGAAAGGAGGAAGAGATGGCACAGTAATTACAGGGAGCAAAGGATCGAGGCAGGCTTTTTGGATTCTGTTTAACAGTTGTTTATCTACATTAAAATTATGAATGGCTCTGGAAACCAGAGGTAATTCTGAGGATCACGGAATTGTAACTACCTTAGTGATACAGGACGAACTTGACATATGCCCAAGTTCCCATTAAAGCAGTCTGGTTTTGCAGTAGGACTTTATGACATGTTGATGTCTTACTGAAACATCCCAAGAGACTAAAATTAAATCAGCACATGATAGGTTACTTGGACAGTAATCGATTAGAGAGATAATTATAATTTCATACAGAAGTTAGGTTCTGTTAAGGACTGGTGCTTGCCACAGAATTGTGGGAAAAGTTGTGAGGCTCCAGATATGACAGTGACCCCAACCAATCTATTCTCTCTACCATCCTGAGGTTCTGGCTGTAGAAGTTTTAAGCGGCCAGCTAGAGGAGTGAAAACAAAGGCTACACATGATTGTGGATTCAAGCACAAGCCCCACAGACCTCTTTGTCTTCTAACTTGGTTCTTCATGCATTTCAACTTATTTCCACCACTCCTCTCCAGTCCAGTTATCTGTTAAGAGAGCCAGAAAAAGGTGTGGATTGAGAGCCCTTGTTCACCTCGAAATTTTGCTTAGTAATTGCCTTTTTTGTCATGATAAAAATGACTAACAGTGTTGAACACTTACCTAACACCACTATGCATTTAGGTATGGTGGTGTTGTTTTAGTTATCTATTATGGCATAACAAATTACCACACAGTTTAGGGGCTTACAATGACAACTATCTCTTTTTTACCTCTTAGGGTTTCTGTGGGGTCAGGATACAGAAAAAAGAGCAAGTATGATTCATCTCTGTACCATGAGATCTGGGATCTTAGTTGGATGACTTTAAGATTGGGTCCTGTAATCATCTGAACACTCATTCACTCACTTGTCTGGTGGTTAATGTTAGCTGTCAGCTGGTGGTCTATGTAGGTGGGTTGATGTTTGGGATAGAAAAAGAGACAGAGAGAATGAATTAGTTTGTTCTAGGCAGAAATCTTTGTCTTTCATTACTTGGCTGGAAGTCACATCATTACTGCCCCAATCTTTTGTTTGAGGCAATGTGAAAGTTCAGCCCAGATTCAGGGGAAGGGAATATAGACTCCATCTCTTGATAAAGGAATGTCAATGTCACTTCATGAGAATAGCATGTAGAATAGAATATATTGGTGTTGCTATCTTTTGGAAAAATGTAGTCTGCTATACACCGATGTTTTATAGATGGAAAAGCTAAGGCTTAAAAGAGGATAAATAAACTTCCTGTGAGCATGTAACTAATATAAAGAAAACCCAAGATATAAATCTACTAGATTCCAGAATTCATTCACTTAAAAAATTATGTTACATTATTCCCTACCTCAAATTGTTTCCAACTTTAAATTTTAAAAACTCATAAATTTAAAACAATTCATTTCCATTTCTATCATTAAAAATGTGCCACACGTGGCTGCAAAAAAGAGGTGATGCTTCTACACTGTTGGAAATGCAAACTAGTCCAACCTCTATGGAAAACAGTGTGATAATTTTT
>NW_007012967.1:0-475 GCF_000164805.1 Carlito syrichta
AAGACAGGCTTGAGTTGCCCAGTTGGACCCCTAAAGAATGTTTGAGAGTCACACCCTCCCTTTCCCAGTGGCGACTCCTGGATTAGAGAGCAGGTCCAGTCTGAGTATTGAGGTGGGCAGAGGGGTGGGCGCCCCATGGAGACATGGCCCTGCACCAGGCCTCCCCCAGGGTGGGATCGGTAGTCCAATCCACCTGCCCTCTCCGGGGTCCCATGTTATCAGAAGGGAGTGGGTCTTGCAGTGGGTCCCTGAGAGGGGTGTGATGGCCAGGTGTGGGGGCTCATGCATGTCATTTCGATACTTGGGAGGCCAAGGTGAGAGGATGACCTTATTGCCCGGATTTGAGACCAGCCCGAATACCTTGGCGAGACCTCATCTGTACAAGAAGCCAAAGAAATGAGCTGATCATGGTGGCGCACGTCTGTTGCTTTGGCCACTCATGAGGCTACAGCGGGAGGATCACCGGAGCCCAGCT
>NW_007012968.1:0-565 GCF_000164805.1 Carlito syrichta
CATTGCTCTCTCCTTCTCCCTGTTAACCATTCCTCCCTTTTGCCATCATTTGGTTCTGCTACATCCCAAGTCTGGTGAACTCAGCCAGAGTAGCATAATGCTTTTGAGGCCAGAATCCTGGACTCAGTTCCTGTGAAAACTCAGCATCACTCATCTTCACATCAGCAGTTGACCCTGTTCAGCCTCAGTGAAAGACAATGGATCAAATCTAGAGCACCAAACTCAGGGCTCTTTATATAATATATTAAAATCAGAAAAAATAAAAAAGAGCAAAACCCCAAAGCCACCTGGTTTTCTTGTTTTTTTGTTTGTTTTCTCTTGTGAAAATACTGCAGAAGACCTGGTCCAACGAGGTCCAAGGTTGAAGACATTCTGAGGTATCAGGGACTCCAAATCTGTGACATGCCTTATTGACAAGTATGATATAAACATGTTTATGGTGTGTTCCCACTCATTGCCCTGGGGTCCAGATTCTAAAGCCCCATGACCCAGCATGCCTGCTCATCTGTGATTGCACACTTGCCTCAATGTGGCCCATAAATAGGCTAGTTACAGCTGAGACTTG
>NW_007012969.1:0-3770 GCF_000164805.1 Carlito syrichta
AATTCAGTCACTTGGGCAATAATTATAGAGAAGCGCTCGAGATTCAGAAATCCATAGAGTTGGAGCACATATAATAGAATAGGGCTAGTTACTGAGGTCCCCATTACAGAAATAAGCTACTTATTGGGGTTACAATAATTGAGCAGAGCCAGTCACTGGGACAACCATAACAGAGGAGGGCCTGTCACTGAGGCACCCATCACAGGGGAGAGCTAGCCACAGGGGAACTCATCACAAAAGAAAGCCAGTCACTGAGCCACACATCACGTAAGAGGACCTGTCACTGAGGCACCAAGAGAGTCGTCACTGTGATATCTATTACAGAGGAAAGCCAATAAGTGAGGCTTACAGCCCAGAGGAAGACTGGTTTCTGGTGCCCCCATCACAGAGAAGATCAGTCACTTGGGCACCCATAACAGTGGAGGTCCAGTCACTGGGGAATCCATTAGCAGGGTTCAATCACTGGGGTTCTGATCATAGAGAAATCTCAGTAACTGGGGTAGCAATCAAAGAGGAGGCAAAGTCAGTGTGATGCCCATCACCAAATAGAGCTAGTCTCTGGAGCACCTATCACAAAGGAAATAATCACTGAGGCACCTATCACAGATGTTGACCTGTCACTGAAGCACCCAACACAGAGGAAGACCAATAAATGGGGGTCCTATTAGGAGTAGGCCAAGTAACTGGGGAACCTATCAAAGAGGAGGACTAATTACTTGGTCACCCATAATAGAGGAGAGTCAGTCACTGGGGTACTGATCACAGAGGATGAGGGCTAGTAACTAATAAACCCATCCCAGAGGAGGTACAACACTACAGAAGTCATTTTAAGTAGGGTCAATCACTAGGGTAATGATCACAGAAAAGAAAAAAATTCCTGGTGTACCCATCACAGACGAGGCCCAGTAACTAAGCATGCATAACAGAGGAGGCCAAGTCACTGGGTCACATATCACAAAAAAACTTCAGTCACTGGGGTGCCCATTACAGAGGTTGGTTTGTCACTGGGGCACACATTGCAGAGGAGGCCCAGTTATTGGATCACTCATTTCATTGGAAGACCAGTCACTGGATTACCCATATTGAAAAGGGACTGTCATTGGGGCAAGCAAAACTGGAGGAAGCTGATCACTGGTGAACACATCACAGAAGAAAGCCAGTCACTGTGGCACCCATTACAGAGGAAGATCAGTCACATGAGCAGCCATCACAGAGGAAACCAGTCACTGGGACACTCATAACTGTGGAGGGCTAATCAGTGGAGAACCCAACACAGGAGTGCCATGTCACTGGGGTACCTCTCTCAGATGAGGGTCACTCACTACAGATTAAAACTAGTAACTGGAGCACTGATCACAGAGCAGGGTCAGTCAGTGAGGCACCAAACACAAAGGAGGGCAGTCACTGAGGCACCCATCACAGAAGAGAGATAGTCACTGAGGTCATGAACAAAGAAGAGGCCCAGTCACTGGGGCACTCATCACAGAGGAATGCTACTTGCATGGGCTTTCATCAGAGAGAGGAGACCCAGTCAGTGAGGTGCCTATCACAGAGGAGTCCCAGTCATTGAGGAACCCACCACAGATAAAATCCAGTCACTGGGACATCCATTAGAAGGAAGGCCAAACACTGGGGTATTGATCAAATAGGTGGGTCAATCAATGGGGAAATCTTGAGAGTGGAGGCCCAGTCACTGGGACAGTCATCACAGAGGAGGTCTAGACACAGGGGTCAAAATTACAGAAGAAACCTAGTCACTGGGAAGCCAATTAAAGTAGAGGGCTGGTCTCTGGGACACCCATCAAAGAGGAGGCCAGTCACTGGGGTACCTAACACAGATGAAGGCCAGTCACTGGGTCTCTCATTACAGAGGGCGACATTCACTGGTGCACCTACCATAGAGGTGGGTAAGCACAAAACAAAGATGAGGTACAGTTAGTTAAATTCACAGAGGAGGACCAGGTCCTGGGATAGTAATCTCAGAAGAGGGTCTACACTGGGTTACACATAACAAAGTAGGGTCAGTCACTATGCACCCTACACAGAGGAGGGAATGTCACTAGAGCATGCATAACAGAGGCGAGCCAGTCACTGGCGCACCCATAACAGAGTTAGGCCAAGCACAAGAGTACCCCTCACAGAGGAGGACTGGTAACTTATATACCCATTATAGAAGAGGCCATATGGCTGGGGACTCTATCACAGAAGTGAAACTGTCATTGGGGCACTCATTACAGAAAAGAGTCAGTCAGTCAGGCACACATCACAAGGAAGGTTATATATTGTGGCACCCAATTTGGAGAAGGATAAGCCACTAGAGCCCAATCATGAAGAATATTCAGGCAATTGGGCACCTATTGTGGAGGAGACCCAATTACTGGGACATGCTTTACGTATGAGGAGGGCCAATCACTGGGGCACCCATTGTGAAGGAGGCCCAGAAATTGGTAGCCCATTATAGAGGAGGACAAGTCTCTGGGTTACACATTTCAGAGGAGGCCCAAACTAGGACACCCATCACAGAATAATAATTACTGGAGTACCAATCACAGAGAATGTCCAGTCATTGGGGCACTGAATGACCAGTCATTGGGATTGGAGAACATAATATAAAGGATGTCCAGTCCCTGATGCACCCATAACAAAAAAGATTCAATCCCTCAGGCACCCATTATGCAGGAAACCCAGTAAGACACCCAGCAGAGAGGAGGGCTAGTTAGTAGGTCATCCATTATGTAGGAGGACCAGTCACTGGGGCGCCCATAGTGGAGGAGGACAAGTCACTGAGGCACCCATGATATAGCAGACCTGGTCCATGGGGCAGTAATCACAGAGGAAATTTAGTCACTGGGGCACTCATCGCCAAAGATGATCTGTCAATGGTGCATTTTTTACAGAGAAGTACCAGTTCATGGACACCAATACAAATGAGGACCAGTCACTGGACACTCATTTATAAAGGGGGCCCAGTAACTGGGCCATATATCAAAGTGAAGAACCAGTCATTGAGAATCTCATCACAGAGGTTAAACAGATATCAAAGCACGCTTCACAGAGGAGGGCTTGACATTGGGATACAAATTATGAAACAGGACCTGTTACTGGAACACCCTTCACAGAGGAGTGCTAGTCAATGTGGCACCAAATTGGAGGATGGACAGTCACTGGAGCACCAATCACAGAGGAGGTCCAGTCAAAGGAGTAGCTATTGTGGAGAAGGCCTTGTCATTGGGACATCCATCACAAAAGAGGACCAGTCACTGGGTCATCCATTATAAAGGAAGTCCAGGAACTGGGGCACCAATCACAGAGAAGGGCTAGCCACAGTGGCACCAATTTGAAAGGAGGTCCAGTTACCAGGACACCTATCACAAAAGAGGGCTAGTTGCTGAGTCTCCCCTCACAGAGGACGGCAAGTCATTGGGGTAATAATCACAGAGGATGTCAGTCACAAGGTCACTCAAAATGGAGGAGGCCCTGTCACTGGAACATCCATTACAGAGAAGGACTCGTAATGGGGGTAGCCATTATATATGAATGTCACTCACTGGGGCACACATTATGGAGGAAGCCCAATCACTGTGACACCCATCACAAAAGAGAGAAAATCAACAGAACAGCTATTATGAAGAAAGCCCAATAATTGGTACACCCATCACAGAGGAGGGCCAGTCACTGGAGTAATCAATAAGGAGGAGGGCCTGTCACTTGGTGCCAAGCACAGAGAATGCCTCCTCACTGAGGTACCCATAATGGAGGATGATCAGTCA
>NW_007012970.1:0-532 GCF_000164805.1 Carlito syrichta
TCTAAGTATTTTGAATACAATTTCAACATATGTCCTGTTGTCAATAAATATGTTTATCATAGTCTCATCCATCAGTCTTTTAAAAAAGATTGATTGGCACAAGCCTTGGTCTCATTTGGGTACTGCTTTCAAGCTAAAGACCTGATCCTTAGGTAAGGTAGTTCTTCTAAATTCATAAATACCTGTAAATACCTTATTAAAGTATAATTCTCTAAAATATAAAATCATCCAAATTGAAAGTAAGTAAAATTGTCTCTTTTTGCAGAAAACATAATTTCATAAGTAGAAAAACCAAAAGATTTTAACCAAATACCTCAGAATAGATCTTCAAATTTGGTAAAGTTGAAGTATACAAAATCAATATACAAAAATCAGTAGAATTTTTACACACCGATAATGAAATAGTTGAAAGAGAAATCAAGAAGGCAATCTCATTTACAATATCTTACAAAAATAAAATAAAATGAAATAAAACACCTAGGAATAAATCTAACCAAGGAGGTAAAATGCCTCTATATGGAAAACTACAACA
>NW_007012971.1:0-469 GCF_000164805.1 Carlito syrichta
AATCATACAACTCACGCCTGTCTCCTCGGCACTTGGGGAGGCCGATATGGAAAGATGGTTATAGCCCAGGACCTGAGACCAGGCTGGAAACCATAGCAAGCTCCTGTCTTGACCCCTAGTCAAACCCAGAAAACCTTCGGTGAGGGCAGACTTCAGTGGGTGGATTGCCTCAGGACCAGAGTTCAAGACCAGGCTGGAAGTCCAGGATGTCAACCAAATGGAAAGCCTATGATCTCAGCAGTTTGGGAGGACCAGGCTGAGAGGATGGCCCAATTTGGGGGTTTTGAGAACAGCCAGGGATACCAAGTGGCGAAACAAAAGAGAGGTAAATAGAGACAGAATGAAAGAAAGAATACCTTAGTCAACAAAGAAATGTATTCTCCTGCAAACATTATGCCCACAGTCCTTCCCTCCCCACCCCCTATATACAAGGGTCCTCCA
This sequence comes from Carlito syrichta, assembly GCF_000164805.1. Classification (NCBI taxonomy): domain Eukaryota; kingdom Metazoa; phylum Chordata; class Mammalia; order Primates; family Tarsiidae; genus Carlito; species Carlito syrichta. The sequence continues at coordinate 442 of NW_007012971.1, forward strand.
AACTTGGCACCTTTCAGCCCAAACCCCC
>NW_007012972.1:0-502 GCF_000164805.1 Carlito syrichta
AGCAAATCAAGTTAGAGAAGTTCAAATATTACAGTTGGCAGATCACTATGGCCTAATTTTAGTCTGACAACCAAATCAGACAGCTAGACATATTTAATTCTATAAAGGGAGAAAAAAAGGAAGGAAAAAGGTAAAAGCAGAGGGCCTGTCAAAAAATTGCATAAGCCCTTTCCAGATGATGGGATCAATTTTTTTTACTATTGAGATTTTGATCTAAACAATGTTATCTACAACACCCTGGATTACTTTTCTACTTATTTTTTCATCCCCCTATTACTGCACTTCTTTTTGAAACCAACTATTATTCAATTGCTCATCTACTAAATACTAATTAAATGTCTAATATAATAAATGTCATACTAAACCAAAATCAGGATCTTGTTACCCAGGCCAGGCAAGTCTTTAAATGTGTTCTGAAAGTTATAAAACAGGCTTACATGTGCAGGACTGTTACATGGAAATTAAAAAAAAAAAAAAAAAGGTACAGATCAGGCTAAGCTCC
>NW_007012973.1:0-539 GCF_000164805.1 Carlito syrichta
CCCCGCCTAGGTCTTTAAGGCCACAGCGGACCCCTGCTGGTTTTCCCTTCCCTGCCTAGGTCTTTAAGGATACAACAGGTCCTGCCAGCTTCTCCCCTCCCTCTTAACACTTAAAGCCTGAAAACTTGCCAGGAATTACTGGAGGGAACTGACCTCAGGATCCAGCCCCTCCATCCCCTTGGCAAGGGGGAGCACACCCCACCTCAGCCTTCATGGCCACAGTGGACCCCAAAGGCTCCCTCTTCTGTTCCATCTCTCATGGGCCCCAGGGCTCCCATGTCTGTCAGGTAGCAGCGGACCTCAGAGGCTCCCACATCTGCTAGCCTACAGCAGACTCTGTAGGGTTCCCACTCCCCCAGGTCTCCCATGTCTGTTGGGCAGCAGTGGACCTCAGAGGCTCCCACGTCTGTTGGCCCACAGTGGGCCCTGCGAGACCTCCGCTTTTGTTCAACCGGTAGGAATTGCTAACAACCTCCCCACCCGCCACTTGGTCAAGTGCTCTCTGTCTGTTCCAAAAATTCCTAGCACTAGGTGCCATG
>NW_007012974.1:0-484 GCF_000164805.1 Carlito syrichta
CCGAGAGAGAGAGAGACACAGAGAGAGACCGAGAGAGAGACAGACACAGAGAGAGAGAGACCGAGAGAGAGAGACAGAGAGAGAGAGAGACAGAGAGAGACAGAGAGAGACACAGAGAGAGAGACAGACAGAGAGACAGAGAGAGAGACAGAGAGACACAGAAAGACAGAGACAGAGAGAGAGAGACCGAGAGAGAGAGACACAGAGAGAGAGAGACTGAGAGAGAGAGAGGCAGAGAGAGAGACACAGAGAGAGAGACAGACAGAGAGAGAGACACAGAGAGACACAGAGAGACAGAGACAGAGAGAGAGACAGAGAGAGAGAAAGAGAGAGAAACTGAGAGAGAGAGAGACAAAGAGAGAGACCAAGAGAGAGAGAAACACCAAGAGAGAGAGACCGAGAGAGAGAGAGACCGAGAGAGAGACACACACAGAGAGAGACAGACAGAGAGAGAGAGACAGACAGAGAGAGAGAGACAGAGAGA
>NW_007012975.1:0-457 GCF_000164805.1 Carlito syrichta
GAGAGAAATGAAATGGAATGATTGGAATGGAGAGGAATGGAATGGAATGCAATGGAGTGGTGATGAAAGGAATGGAATGGAATGGAGTGGAATGCAATGTAATGGACAGGAATCAAATGAAGATGAATTAATTGAAAAAATTGCAATGGAATGGAATAAAATGTAGAGAAATGAAATGGATCTCATTTTTTTGGCTTCTTGTAGAGATGAGTTCTCGCCAAGATGCCTGGCTGATCTCACACACGGGTCTCAAGCCAACCTCTCGCATTGGCCTCCTATAGCGTCGTGATGACAGGTGTGACCCCTGTGCCTGGCCTGCACACCACTCTTGGCGACCCACCACAAAACCTACTCCCTTCTGACAACCTGGGAGCCAGGACAGGTTGGCAGGAGTCACCCTACGTGCCTTCCCCTGGCGAGCGTGTGGTGGAGGGGCTTGTCTCTGCCATTGCACCCA
>NW_007012976.1:0-455 GCF_000164805.1 Carlito syrichta
AAAAAATAGCCAGAGGACAGATACTACATGATTTCACTTATATAAGATATCTAAAATAGTCAAACTCTTGGAAACCGAAAGTATGATGGTCCTTACCAGGAGTTGCTGTTTAGCAAGGTAATGCTCCAGTGATGTAAGATGACAAAATTCTGTAAATCTGCTGTGCAACATTGCACTTCTACAATTAGCAATACTATACTGGGCACTTAAAAATTTGTTAAAAGGGTGGATCTCATGCTAAGTGCTAATTAATTAACTAATTAATTTAGTGTCTATCTATACAAGCATATGTTGTATCTAGAATTTTTACAAAATTTTTACAAAAATGTCATGAATTCCTATTTTGTCAACAAACAAGAAAAGTTTAGATATGGCAATTTTTGCAAATAAAGCAATTAGAAACATAATAGATTAAACTTTTTAACAATCTTTTTTTTTTTTTTTTCTGAGTCGGA
>NW_007012977.1:0-5205 GCF_000164805.1 Carlito syrichta
CCCAGGCGGGTCTCGAACCCGCAGGCTCAGGCAATCCACTCACCTCAACCTCCCAAAGGCGTGGGATTACAGGCTGAGCCACCGAGCCTGGCTCTCCTTCCTCTTTCTCCCCTTCACTGCCCCCTCTCTCCTCCACCTCACTCTCCTCCCTTTCTCCTCCCTCCCTCCTTACTCACATTTTCTCTCCCTCTTCACTCTCTTTTTCCCCTGCTTTTCTCACTCTCACTCCCCCTCCTCACTCTCCCTCTCTCCCTCTCTGTTGCTATCTCCTTCACTGTCCTCCTTCTCTCCCCCTTCACCCCCTCTCCCTGTCATTTTCTCCCCCTCCTCACTCTCTCCCTCTCCCTCTCTGTCTCCTCCATTCTCTCCTCTCCGCCCTTTCACCTCCCTCTTGCTCTTGCTTTCTCCCCCCTCACTCTTGCTCTCCCCCCCTCCACTTCCCTCTCTCCCCCTCACTCTCACTCTCACTCTCTTCCTCCCCACTCCTCTCCCTCTCTCTCCTTTTCACCTCCTCCCTGGGATGGAACAGCAAGAAGGCCTCTCCAGAAGCCAGCACCTGCTGTTGGACCATCAACCTCCAGAGATGTGAGAAGACATTTCCTTTGTTTAGAGATGACCCAGGCCATGGCATAGTGTATGGCAACCCTGAGAAGACAGAAAGGAAACTGGGACTGAGAGGTGAGGCTGTTGCCACCACAAATGCCGGCATGTGCAAAGACCACTCTGGAGCTGGGTCCCTGGTGGAGGCTGGAGGACTCAGAGGGCAGCTGGGAAAAACCCGCACAGTCATAGATAGAGCATGACAGGCAAGTCCAGTGAAGATTCAGAAGACAAAGAGAGTAATAAGGAACGTTTGAATCTTCCTAGGGATGACTTGAGGGGCTGTGACCAGAATGCTACAGAATCACGCATAGCAAAGTCCATTCTGATGAAGCCTCAGGTGGAAATGAGGAACATTGTTGGGAACTGAAGGAGAGGCCATCCTTGTTATAAATTGCCAAGGAGCATGGCTGCGTGGTACCCATGCCCAAGGCTTGATGGAGGCAGAATTTAAGGGGAATGAACCAGAGCATCTGGCAGGAGAGATATCTAGGCAACAAAGAGTCCAGGGTGCAGTGTGACTGCTCCTAGCAATTACCATCATGCGAGCCAAGAAAGAAATGATTTAAAGACAGAATATTTGTCTGGGTGCAGTGGCTCACACCTGTAATCCCAGCACTTTGTGAGCCAGATGCAAGAGGATCGCCTGAACCCCCAGGTTCGAGGCCAGCCTGGCCAACATGGTGAAACCTTGTCTCTACAATAAATCAAAAAGGAACAAGCTGGAAGTGGTGGCACATGCCTGTTGTTCTAGCTACTTGGAAGGCTGAGGTGGAAGGATCACCTGAGCCCAGCAGGTTGAGGCTGTGGTGGTCATGTTCATGCCACTGCACACTAGCCTGGGAGACAGAGTAAGACTCCAATTCAAAATAAAATAAAGATGGACTTTGTCATTCAAGGGAAACTGAACACAAAGACTTGGAAAATGTTCAGCCTTAGCCACTGTTTGCTAAAAAGATGAGCACATCTAAGAGGAGGCAGGTTCTGTGCAATAAGACAATGGGAGAATGACCCCGAAGGCATGTCTAGGACCTTCCAGATAAACCAAGACTTTGAGGGCAAGGTTTCCAGAGAGGGACTCTGCACTGCTCGGGGACTCTGCTCCCCAGGTTCCAGTGCAGTGCCCCTCAGCTGCCCCAGTCCCAGCCCCGGCCCCCACGGGCTCAGGTGTGACTTGACCTCAACTCTCAAAGGCATGAGCATGAGTCTTGGTGGTGACTGTGGGCCCCTGACTCTGCAGACACAGAATACAAGGTCAATGGGTTCAGGTAGCCTTCACCTAGATTTCCCAGGATATCAAGAACAGTTGGGGCAAGTGGGGTTGTGGGCATGGGGCAGTCCCTGAGACCTGGAACTGTAAGGCACCTGTGTGCAACACCTGGCTGAAAGGGTGGCAGACAGGAGACCCCACTCAGGAGCACCATGGGTGCACTGAGCCCTCAGAGTGACAGGTAAATAGCTGCCCAAGGCTTTGGGACCCAACCATCTCCTGTCCCAGGACTTAGGACGTGGAGTCAAGATTTTCTCCAGCTTTGAGACATGATGTTTTTGACATGGTGCTTTCCACGGACTTGGGACTAGTCACGCATTTCTTCTCGCCCGTCCCTCCCTTTGAGGACAGTTCTGTCCTCTGCCTGTCCCACCACCATCCTATGGAAGCAGGTAACTTGTGTTGATTTCACAGGCTCACAGCTGGAAAAGACTTTGCCTCAGAGTGAGTCCTGCCTCAAGATATACCCATGTCTGAATTAGTTGGGACTCTGGGCTTCTGGGTTGGTGCTGGAAGATTTAAGTCTGCCAGGATTATTGGGATGGAATAAATGCATTTTGGATGTGAGAAGTATATGAATTTGTGACACCAGGGCAGAATGCTATGGTTTGAATGTCTTCCTCAAATTTGTGTGTTAGAAACATAACCCCCAACGCAGCAGGGTCGAGAGGTGGGATCTTTAAGCAGTAAGTGGAGCCCCTGAGAATGAATTGCTGCTGTCCACTCAGGTGGGTTCCTAGTAAAGTGAGGTCAGCCTCCTTCCTTCCTCTCCATGCCCCTGCCTCCCCCTCTTCCTCTACCTTCTACCTTCTGCTGTGGGGGCAGACAGTCTTGTATTTAAATCCTCACTCTATGACTCTGTTATTAACTGATTTTAGACAAGTTACCAGTATTTCTCAACCCCAATTTCTTTGTCTCTAAAATGAGGATGATAATAGTCCATGCTTTATAGTACTTTTTTTGGAGAATAAAATTTAACAATCTACCTATAAACACAGTAAGTTTGCAATAAATGTTAAACACTGCTGTTGTATAATTACTTTGATACATTGGCTCTTAATAAAGAGGATTAGTTCTTATTTAGACACTATTTTATAAGAGACTTTGTTTACCTTTGGTTTCAGATTACCAGTTCAAAAGCCAATTGTTTACCTAGTTCAGATCTTATGATCAGCAACATGATGGGCTGGTATTCTTTTGTCTTATAAAAATAAGAAAGCATTAGCAGAAAATAAAATCATTTTATGAAATTCAGTATCTAATTATCTAATGCAATTAGTGTGGGCACAGAAAGATGCAGATAAACACATTTACATACAATACACACAGTCACAGAATCTATAGCTAATAACACATTATAGTGTAGAGTGGTTTTGCAGTTAATATAAATTCTTGCTAATTATTTTATTAGAAAGTCCTCATTTATGAGAGGAAAGAGTAGTATCTCTATTCTTTTGTTCTTGTTTCTACATAATCAGAATTCAGTACTATAGCCAACATTAAAACACCCACATGTGTCACCTACCTAATGCAGAATTAGTTACTTTACACATAAATAATTGCACACTAACTATAAGAGTTTGTGGCCTCTGGGCATATACTGCACACACTTCTTCAGATTCAATTATGTGACTCTAAATAGCTCTCTACTTTTTCTTTCATACATCAAGGAAACCCTAGAATCAAGTTGGGAGGGTGTCTCTCTTCCAGTTCATATTCATGGTATAAATTTGTTGTCAACAAAACCTACTATGAAAACCTCTAGAAAAAAATGTGGATTATGTTTTTCTTATTGACTTTTGACGGCAAAAAGAATAACATCGAACCCGGGAATCATTAGCACATTATTCATATGACCTTTGCTCTGTGGTGATCCATCTCTTTTAAGAGATACCGTATCCACTCCCTACATGAATTTGGTTTAAAGATTATGAATTGGATTTTAAGGCAAAAGTTGCACTCTTTACCTTTCCTGTGGCCATTTACTTGTCAATAATTCTGTACCCATTGTGGAGTTCTCATTTATGCTTTTCTCCAAATAAAAAATTTAAAGTGTAATTGATAAGGTACAAGATGACACATTCCATTCAGTGCTTTCAAATAATTAGGCAAGAGATGGGTGGCTTTCTTGTGCTGCAATGAAGAAAACATTAATTCTGATAATATGAAACTGTTATTTCAGTCTAACAACCTGAATACAGCCACTTGCAATTGCCTGAAACTTTACTTGGCTTAAAATAAATTATACCTATCACTTCCTTTAATATCCTTACCTGGACTACTGTATAATATTCACTAAGTCTACACTCAGCTGTTTTAGGGACTTGTGTCTCAGAATTAGAGTAGATAAGCAAAATGATGAAAACGTATATTTACTAAGAAATTTAGAGATCAGTTAGAATGGTATTCTCGCATTTATTTTATTCTCTACTTAAGCAGTTTATGTAAGTTCATATATTTTTATGCAATTTCCCCTTGTATTAGTTTCCCCTTGCTGCTGTAACAAATTACCACAATCTTCATTGTTTTTAAACATTGCAAATGTATTATCTTACAGTTCCAGAAGTCAAACATATGAAGTGGTTCTCACTGGGCAATAATTAAGATGCTGTCAGGTTGCCTTACTTTCTGGTAGCTCTGGGATAATCAGTCTCCCTGCCTTTTCCATCTCCTCAGGACTGCCCACATTCCTTGGCTCCTGACCTCTTACTCCATCTTCAAAGCCAACAACATAGGGTTGAGTTCCTCTCAAAATGCTGTCTCTCTAGTTCTCTTCTGCCTTTCCTTTTGAAGGACTTTGTAATTGCATTTGGGCCCAACCAAATAATACTCAATAATATCCCTATTCTGACATCAGCTGATTAGTAGATTTACTTCTATCTGCAACCTTCATTGCCTTTTTCATGTAACCTAACATATTCATAGATTCTGGGGATTAGGATGGGACATCTTTGGGGGACCAATATTCTACCTACCATAACTATTATGTGCAGGATTCTTTTGAATGTGTAGGTAATTTTGATAACACAGTTCTAAGGAGAAGCAGACATAAAGACTTTTATTTACAATAAACAAGCTATTTCAAAAAATACAGTGCAGGAGCTCTAACTCCTTTTATAATTAGCTCTAGATGGAAATGATTGAGAGATATGAAACCAAGTTATAATTTCATTTTCTCATAGATGATTAATTCAATAGACTGATCATTCACAAAAGCAATATTAAGTAGTAAGTCATCAAAAAAATTTTTTTTGGTTATTTTTTGAGTTGGAGTCTCACTCTGTCACCCAGACTGGAGTGCAGTGGCTGCTCCCAGCCACCACAGCCTCAACCTG
>NW_007012978.1:0-1865 GCF_000164805.1 Carlito syrichta
ATAATATATATATTATATTTCTTATGTTATTTGGTAGCTAACCCACACCAGCCCCAAAACCTAACATGGCATGTTATAGACATTTCCACGAGCAACGTCATTTGGCAAGCTTCTAATATAGCACCTCCTTGGACATCATTTCCAACCATGATATGGGATTTGAAGCAACTTTTTCCCAAGGGGGAGGGACCCCGAAAAAAACTGGCAGTTCTATGTATGCCCTGGGCATGATCAGGATAAAAACTGTAGACATGTCGCCGCGTTCCATTGCACCAAATGATCTTGTGTCTCCACGGGAGACATAACTTGGAGCCTCACAAAATTCCATGATCTAATTACAGTAAAAAGAAAAGAATGGAATTGCCCTTTTTCCCAACCCTGTAGTACGATAGTTGTGAGCTTTACCCAGAAAGGCAGAAGCGCTCAGGGTGGGGAAACAGGAAAAACATGGGGAATTAGAATGTACGATCCAATATGAGCAGGACATCAGGATCCAGGCAATGTCTTTCTAATTAGGCTAACCATTTGACCCCCTTACCAGAAAATCTTTAATATGGGACCCAACCAGGCTGTTGTGGCACCTAAGCCCAGGCCTACTACTAAATCAAAACTTAGGCCCCTGTCTGTGGCCCACCACCCAGCTGTCACCATCCTCCGGCTTAGACCCTTAACCACTACGTCTGCCCTTTCAGCTACCACCCTTCCAGGCTCTAATGCCACTATATTTGTGCCTATCACCACCTCACCTTCACCAGCCCCTAACCCTCATCAACATCCTCTCTGGCAATTGCTAAATCAAGCCTACCTGTTCCTTAATGCAACTAAACCAGAGTTCACCCAACCATGCTGGTTATGTTATGACATCTAGCCCTCTTATTATGAAGGAATTGTAGTAATGGGAAACTATACAACCAAACCTAATTCCGATTCTTGTAGATGGCAGCCAGCAGCCCAGGGACTCACTATCCAGTCAGTAACAGGCCAAGGGTTATGCATAGGCTGCCCCACACCAAAGTTTCAGTCCCTATGCAATATTACACAATCAGTATCTTGCCTAGATTATCACCTGCCCCCCGAAAATAGCTGGTGGGCCTGTTCAACGGGATTAACCCCTTGCTTTCATGAGCAGGTCCTCAATCAGACCCAAATGGCTTCTGCATGCTAGTCCAGTTACTTCCAAAAATCCTATACCATTCTGAGGAAGAAGTACTCCAGTGGTTTGGCACAAATATCTACCAGAGAAATAAAAGGGAGCCCATCACTGCCATTTCCCTGGTGGCTCTCTTTGGGCTCGGACTAATAGGAACAGGGATGTATATTTCCTCCCTAGCCACCCAGAACCATCATTATAATAGCCTTAGGGCTACTATAGACATAGACATTGAAAGAATTGAAGTCTCCATCTCTCACCTCCAGGAATCCCTAACCTCCTTATCTGAAGTTGTCCTACAAAACCGTAGAGGGGTAGACTTATTATTTCTGCAGCAGGGAGAACATGCGCCGCCCTGGGGGAAGAATGTTGTTTCTACATGGACCACTCGGGTGTTGACAGGGAATCCATGGCTAAGGTGAGGGAAGGATTGTCTGAACGAAAAAAAGAACGAGAACAGCAATACAACTGGTTTGAAACTTGGTTCAGTGGCACCCCCTGGTTCACTACATTAATATCCATAATAACTGGCTCCTTTGTCTTAATGCTCCTACTTATTTTCGGGCCTTGCATCATCAACAAGCTTATAGCCTTTGTTAAAAATCGAGTCAGCACCATTCAACTCATAGTACTCAAGCAGCAGTACCAACCACTTGGTACTCATACTTGTTGTCTGAACTCTCCTACCCATTTTCGGGATAACCTTAAAAACACC
>NW_007012978.1:2698-3792 GCF_000164805.1 Carlito syrichta
GTCCCCTGACATCACCGCGGACCTAATTGAGAACTAATTATGCAAGGTACGTGGACTTCATTTTCTACATCATGCCTTCTTCTAATTGGATAATGTCTGAAGCCCAGGAAAAACCGGTCACGCCCAGTCCCTCCCTCGTAACTGTGTATATAAAATACTTACTCTACTAGGTCGGGGCTCTCATTCTCGTGCCGCTGCGTTGGTTTCAGTTTGTGAGCCCAGACTGGAGCCTGAATAAAGACCCTCGTGTGTTTGTATCAGAGATGGCTCTTTGGTGGTCTCTCGGATTTAGGACTTTGGGGTCCAACACTAGCCAGCTGGCTAGCTGGTTACATCAGATAGTTATGTCAGCTGGTTACATCAGATAGTTAGGCCAGCTTGCTAGGTAGGTAGTTAACCAGTTAATTCAGCTTGGTGGTCAGCTGGATAGCTATTTAAGTCCCTTAGTTAATTCATCTGGCTAGCCAGCTGGCTAGTTTTGTACTAAGCTAGGTAATTCAGATGGCTAGCAAGCAGGCAAGCTAGTTAAGTCATCTAGTTAAGTCAGCTGGCTAGCCAGCTGTCCAGTCAGATAGTGAGCTAATTAAAGACTAGTCAGCTGTCTAGCTAATTAAGTCAGCTAGTTAAGTAAACTGCCTACACAAATGGCTAGCTAGGTAGAGAGCAAGTTAGGTCAGCTGGCTTGCAAGCTGGCTAACTAGTAAATTCAGCTAGTTGAGTCAGCTGGCTACCTGATTAAGTCAACTAGTAAATCTGCTGGGTAGCCAGATGGCCAGCAAGGTAACAACCTAGATAAATAAGATGGCTAGACAGCTGGCTATTTACTTAAGTCAGGTAGTTAATTCATCTAGCTACCCCGCAGGTTAGCTAGGTAGCTAACTAATTAAGTCAGCTGGCTAGCCAGCTGGCTAGCTAGTTAAGTCAACTAATTAAGTCAGCTGGCTAGCCAGTTGGCTAGTAATTTAAATCAGCTACTTAAGTCAGCTGGCCAGCCAGCTGGCTAGCTAGGTAGCTAGCTAGTTAAGTCAACTGACTAGCCAACTGACTAGCTAGGTAGCTAGCTAGTTAAGTGTGCTAGCTAGCCACCCAGCTAG
>NW_007012978.1:4188-5292 GCF_000164805.1 Carlito syrichta
TAGTTATGTCAGCTGGCTACCTAGTCTGCTACCTAGGTAGCCTGGTAGTTAAATCAGCTGGCTAGACAGTTGTCTAGCTAGTTAAGTCACCTAGTAAATTCAGCTGGCTAGCCAGATGGCTACCTATGTAGCAAGCTAGTTAATTCAGCTGGCTGGCAAGCTAGGTAGTGAGCTAGTTAAGTCACTTGGCTAGCCAGCTGGCTAGTTAATTAAGTCAGCTAGTTAGGTCAGCTGGCTAGTCAGCTCACTAGCTAGGTAGAGAGCTAGTTATATCAGCTGACTAGCCAGCTGGCTAACTAGTTAAGTTAGCCAGTTTAGTCAGCGGGCTAGCCAGTTATCTAGCCAGGTAGAAAGCTAGTTAAGTCAGCTGGTTAATTCTGCTGGCTACACAGCTCTCTAGAGAGGTACTAGCTAGTTAAGTCAGCTGGCTAGTCAGCTGACTAGCTAGTGAAGTCAGCTAGTTAAGTCAGCTTGCTAACCTGCTGGCTAGCTGGTTAAGTCAGCCAGTTAATTCAGCTGGCTACCCAGCTGTCTAGCTAGGTAACTAGCTCGATGAGTCACCTGGCTAGCCAACTGGCTTGCTGGTTAAGTAAGCTAGATAAGTCAGCTGGCTAGCCAGCTGGATAACTATTTAACTCAGCTAGTTAAGTCACCTGTCCAGTCAGTTGGATAGTTGGTTAAGTCAGCTAGTTAAATCAGCTGGCCAGTCAGCTGGGTAGCTAGGTAGCTAGCTAGTTAAGTCAGCTGGATAGCCAGCTGGCTACCTAGCTAATTCAGCTAGTTAAGTAAGCTGGCTAGCCAGCTGGCTAGCTAGGTAGCTGGCTCATTAAGGCAGCTGGCAAACCTATTGTCTAGCTAGTAATATCAGCTATTTAAGTCAGCTGGCTAATTAGTTAAGTCATCTAGCTGAGTCAACTAACTAGCCAACTGACTAACTGGTTAAGTTAGCGAGTTAAGTCAAGAGGTTAGCGAATAGGCTAGCTAGGTAGCTAGTTAGTTAAATCAGCTGGCTTCACAGACTGCTAGCTAGGAAACTAGCTTGTGAAATCACCTTGCTAGGCAGCTGGCTAGCTGGTTAAGACAGCTAGTTAATTCAGCTGGCTA
>NW_007012979.1:0-452 GCF_000164805.1 Carlito syrichta
TGGAATAGATTGGAATGGAATGGAATGAATGGAATGGAGAGCAATGGAATGGAGAGGAATGAATTGGAATGGAGTGGAATGGAATGGGGAGGAATGGAATGGAATGGAGAGGAATGGAATTGAATGGAGAAGAATGGAATGGGGAGGAATGGAATGTAATAGATAGCAATGGATTGGAATGGAGAGGAGTGGAATGGAATGGAAAGGAATGGAATGAAATGGAATAGAATGGAATGGAGAGGACTGGAGTGAAATGGAATGGAAGTGAATAGAATGGAATGGAATGGGATGTTGAGGAATGGAATGGAATGTGTTGGAATTGAATGGAATGGATTTGAATGAATGGAGAGGAATGGAATGGAATGGAATGGAATGGAATGGAATACCATGGAATGGAGAAGAAAGGAAATGAAAGGAATGAAATAGAATGGAATGAATGAAATGTAATGGAA
>NW_007012980.1:0-1094 GCF_000164805.1 Carlito syrichta
CAGGAACCCATGAAAGAGCAGGGACACTGACACCAGGAGCCAGGCACTGTAAAAAGGAAAAGCTTGGTCTTGGATAGATATATATAAATATGTATATTTATATATACCTTTGGAGGGAAAAAACCAATGGCTTTTACAGCCAATTTCTGGATTAAATTCCTAAAAAGGATGAGGGTCAGTCCCAGTTGTCTCCATAAAGTAGCTGTCTTAGTATCCTGCTTAACAGGATCACCCAGGAGGACTCTCAAACATCTTGTAAGCACAATAAACAGAGTGATTTAACAACTTGTGAGACCAGGGAGTGGGGGACCTCCCATCAGAAACCTCATCTGCCTCAAGACATTTAAAGCTGGTAGCACCTTGGGAACATCCAAAGCAAACCTCTCCTTAGACTGATGAGGAAACAGGCCCCGGGAGGAAAGAGGGCCTGGCCAACGTATCGGGATGGGAGCATGATGTGCAGCAAGCTGAGGGCTGAATCAGACCTCAGGTGGAGCTGGGTCTCCCCGGCAGAAGGATTTGGGCTCAGATAGCCAGGGCCTGAGCAGTGGCTTAGGTTGGAGAAGACCTGAGATGCAGTGACAGTAGGGAGCAGAGACCCATAACGGTCATCAGCTATCTCAAGGGCTTCCACAAGGATGAGATTATTTTAGATTCAGACTCAAAGCGGGGCCTAGGGCCAGTGAAAGAAGCCTGTAAGCTTTCAGTCAGCACTGGAGTAATCTCCCTAATGTTAGCACTGTCTTTAAGGAGTGCGGGGAATTAGTGACAGAGTAAATGCCTTCCCATACTCCTGCTTTCCCACCTCGACTACCTTGAGATGCTAGAACACAGATAAGGTGGGCAAGGGGACCTGTCACAGAGATAGCCCTGAATGAGACATCTGCACCAGTGGTTTTCAAGGCTGTTTTACCTCTCAATGCTCTCTCAAAATGAAGTCTTTATAGAAGCTCAGTATTCTGACCAGACCACTGAAAAATGCTCTGTTTGAAGTAGGAGTCCTACCTCAGAAAGCTCTTGGACGTGAAAACCACTGCACAAGCCAGGCACTGTGGTTCACACCTATAATCCCAGAACTTTGGGAGGCTGAGGCA
>NW_007012981.1:0-1085 GCF_000164805.1 Carlito syrichta
AAAAAAGAAAAGAAACTAAGTGTTAAGAAACTAGTTTAGTGCCTGACATGGTTTTAATTTTGATCTGAATGTGCCTAATGAATGCCTTCCAATGGATTCATCATGGCAGAATAAGATCAGAAAATTCTTTAGACCACCTAAGAGTTCCATAAATATTCACCATGTATTGAAATATATGCCCATTAGTCAGAACCTAGAATTTATGCAAGATATTTTCACATAAAATATCTAATTTGTTAGATACCCAACAATCTAATAAGTAAGCAAAGACTGCAATTTCTATAAAACATTTGAGAAGTCTGAAAATTTCTTTGAAAACTTACTTTTACTATTTTCAAAATTATCTTTGATTGCAATCTATCAATACATAATTTATTTCCAATAGAGTATATGCATTACAAAATTGTATAATCTGTTGTTAACACAATTTTAAAATATTGTTTATAGGAATTAATTGTGGGAAAATGAAAAATTACCATTTCCTAAATATAATTAAGTTTGGACAAAATCTCATATATGTATGCATGTATATGTGTGTGTGTATATACTCTGAATTTGTAAACATATTTATCCTAGTGGATGGTTTAATACATATATGTGTCTATACACACACACACATGCATACATATAAACATCACCTTGTCATTTGAAATTCAGCATTCTAAATCTTTTCTTCTTGTTATTTTGAATAGGTGTTGACTTTTGTTTGCTTGTTTTTTATGTTTGTTTGCTTTTTGAGTTGGGGGTCTCACTTTTGTCACCCAGGCCAGGTGACAGGCAACATATATATTGATTATAAATTATTCAAAAGACAGATATAACTATTAAGTATTCAGAGAGATAGACAGATTATCTCAAAAGACAAAATTGTATTTCATTAGGCACCAAAGAGTGGAACTTCGGTATATGGTAGATTGCTCTGGTAATGCAATCAGCTTTATAATGGCTAATAAAGCTAAATGAAAAATTATTTGTAAACCATAGGGATCATTAGCTGTTCTGCTATTTTCATCCTTACATCTTTAATGGTTAATTCTAAAGAATCCTCAGTGGAGGCAATAGCCATTAAATATATTATAGGAATC
>NW_007012982.1:0-498 GCF_000164805.1 Carlito syrichta
ACAAATTAGATAGCCAACTAGTTAACTTGGGCCAACTCGTCAGTCAACTAGTTAACCCAGATAAATAGTTGGCCGACTATTCAGTCAACATTTTATGCCAGTTAACAAGTCAACCGAGTAGTCAGCCAACGTATTAAACCAGTTAACTAGTAGGCTGACTCATCAGCCAACAAGTTAAGTAACCTAGCTAACTGGTTAACCAACTTGCTAAGTCAGTTTATTATATCGTTTACCAACTAGTTAAAACCTTTAGCTAACTCATTAACCAACTTGTTAGGTCAGCTAGTTATCTCATTAGCCAACTAGTTAAGTCACTTAGCTAAGTCAGCTAGCTAACCAGCTAGCTATCTAATTCAGCTACCTAAATCAACTAGCACACTTCTTAGCTAAATATTTGTCAGCTACATAAGTCTGCTTCCTGACTAGTTACCTAATTAGTTAAGTCAGCTAGTTATTCAGGCAGTTTAATAGTTAGTTAACTATTTGATTCACATAGTT
>NW_007012983.1:0-483 GCF_000164805.1 Carlito syrichta
AGAAATAGAATAGAATGGAATGGAATATTATAGAGAGTAATGGAAAGGAGAGGAATTGAATGGAGAGGAAAGGAATGAAGAAGAATGGAATCGAATGGAATGAAATGGAAGGGAGAGGAATGGAGTGACATGGAGGGAACTGTAGTGGAAAGGAGTGGAATGAAATGTAATGG
This sequence comes from Carlito syrichta, assembly GCF_000164805.1. Lineage (NCBI taxonomy): Eukaryota > Metazoa > Chordata > Mammalia > Primates > Tarsiidae > Carlito > Carlito syrichta. The sequence goes on from NW_007012983.1 coordinate 174, forward strand.
CATTGAATGCAGTAGAATGGAGAAGAATGCAGTGGAATGGAGAGGAATGGAATGAAATAAAATTGAATGGAATTGAATGAAAAAGAATTCAATAGAGATTAATGGAATGTAATGGAGAGGAATAGAATGAAAGGGAATTGAATCGATTGGAATGGAATGACTTGGAATTTAATGGAGGGAACTAGAAAGGAATGGTGAGGAATGGAGCAGAGATGAATGGTTTGGAATATAATGGAGTGGAATGGAGGGGATTGGAATGGAGAGAAATGGACGGAGAGGAATGGAAAGGAATGGAGAGGAATGGAATGGA
>NW_007012984.1:0-664 GCF_000164805.1 Carlito syrichta
ACAGTTTGTTTATTCATTCATCTGTGGATGAAAACTTGGGTTGCCTCTACTTTTTGGCTATTGAGATTAATGTTGTTATGAGTGCAGGTTATAACTGACTACTATTCTTTCTATTTTACACATTAAATTTTTTCCCATTATTCATGGGTGTCAATGGCATATACTCTGTCTTCCTTTGCTGCGATCTCCACCCAAGAGAAACTTCACCTTTTGTTGTCCTCAACACAGTCTTCATGTAGACACTCAAATATTTGTTGACCGAGTGAATGGACACATTTAATTTGAGATATCTTGCAAATTATCTTTCTTCTCCACAATCACATTTACTTTTCTTAAAAAAAGCAAAACCTTATAATTATTTGAAAACATATGTGCCTGTGTAACTGGGAGCATACTTGAAGAGAAAAAAAGGAAGTTTTTCTAAATGAAAACACTCTAACAACGAGGCTATTTACCTGCTTCTGATCACTTGCAGCAATAATGAATTGAATTTTATGGTAAAGTAGGATCATGCATTTTAAGTATTTATAATAAAATTTAAGGAGTTTTTTTTAAATTCAAAATTTTGTGAAGATGACACAAGAACTTGAGTGGAAATTCTACATTTTGTTAAACGGTAACTTTCAGCATAAGGGCTCTTTGGTTCTGAAATCAACTCCAGACC
>NW_007012985.1:0-491 GCF_000164805.1 Carlito syrichta
CCCTCCGCTTCTTAAATCGGTCCTTCCCTTCTCTCCCCACCTCACAATGCTTTCTTTGTGCCTCATGACAACGACCTCTGCTAGCTGCCGTCCCACTTCCTGCCTCACCCAACTGTAATAATACCCTCAACCTGTCTTCCACCAGAGAGGCCATCACCAAATCTCACGTTCCACTTTGGGAAGTGGTATCCAACTCCTCTTACCTCTGTATTGGTCCATCCAACGTCCCCACTCTCCATTCAAATAGTTCTCTCTGTTCAACCACCATAAACTCAACAAACGGACACTTCCTCCCGCCTGGCCTCTTCTTATGGTGCAACGGTACCCTCCTCTCCCAGACCTCCAATCTCATCTCCCCCTGTACAGTTGTTACACAAATCCCACAGCTCTCTCTCTGCTCCATTGCCTACCTCCAGGCCCTCTTGACTCCCGAACACTGACGCAAGAGGGCTGTCTTCCTTCCAGTCATGGTAGGATTGTCCCTGGCTTCC
>NW_007012986.1:0-915 GCF_000164805.1 Carlito syrichta
CCCATCATGGCGAAGAAAAGCAGTTTTTCCTTCAGAATCAACATTTAAGTGATTAATAACGAACAAAGCATGAGATAAAACATGTTGAGGAGAAGCATACTTATATTCATTTTCCTGTAATTTCAAAATTTCGTTTTTTAATGTTTGATGAGCTCTTTCCACCATACCTTGTCCTTGGGGATTATAAGCAATCCCTGTAGTATGCTTAATAGAAAAAGTCTGACAAAATTTCTGAAAAGCCCTTCCAGTATATGCTGGAGCATTGTCTGTTTTTAATGCATGAGGGATGCCCATTACTGCAAAACAGGCAAGTAGGTGTTGCTCTACATGCTTAAAAGTCTCTCCAGTGCGAGCCGTAGCCCATATCATATGCGAATAAGTATCCACACAGACATGAACATAGGGCAATTTTCCAAAAGATTTAACCTGAGTAACATCCATTTGCCAGAAGCTATTTGGTTTCAAGCCTCGTGGATTGACTCCAGTTTGTAACATAGGTAATCTAGTTGGACATGTAGCACAGTTATGAACAATATTTCTGTCAGCTTCCCTAGTAATATCAAATTATAATCGTAATGCAGAAGCATTTTGATGATGTAATTTATGACTTTCTATGGTCTCATCCATTACTGTCATTATTGTTTTAGTTCCAAGATCAGCTATATGATTTCCCTCATGAATAGGACCTGGCAAAGAGAATGAGCTCTGACATGACCAAAAAGAAAGGCATACTTCTTTGACAAATTAAAGATTGCAATTCCTCCAACAACCTGAAAATGCTAGAATTAAATGTTAAAGGGGCCGTTTCAATATGAGGAAACATTGTAGCTATGTATTTAGAATCAGAGTATAAATTGGATCAGATGTTAGTGCTTTAAACACTGCAATTACTGCACGTAACTCCACTCGTTGTGC
>NW_007012987.1:0-666 GCF_000164805.1 Carlito syrichta
AGACACCTCTAGCTAGAGAGGTGGCTAGCCAGATGACATAACTAGATAGCTTCCTATGTATCCTGCTGGCTTACCAGCTTATTTAACTAACTAGCTACCTAGCTAAGAAGTTAGCTAACGAGCTGAGTTAACTAGATGACTTAACTAACTAGCTAGTTGGCTAGCCAGCTGACTTAACTAGCTAGATACCAAGCTAGGCAGCTGGCTACCCAGCTGACTTAACCAGCTGACTTAGGCTAGCTACCTAGTTAGCCTGCTGAATTTACTAGCTGAAATAACTAGCAAGCTACCTAGCTAGATACCTTGGTAGAAAGCGAACTTAATGAGCGGACTTAACATGCTAGCTAGCTGGCATAACTAGCTAACTTAACTAGCTAGCTACCTAGCTAGCCAGCTAACTAAACTAGCTTAAATAACTAGCTAGTCTGCTGTCTAGTCATCTGAATTAACTAGCTTTTTAACTAGCTATGGAGATGGCTAGCCAACTGACTTAATGACGTAACTTAACTAGCTATCCAGCTGGTTAGTCACCTGACAACTAGTTGATTAAAGAGCTTGGCAGCCTGCCAGGCAGGTGACTTAACTAGCTGACTTAACTAGATATCTAGTTGGATAGTCAGCTGCCTTAACTAGTGCTCTAACTCTCTAGCCACATGGATAGCCAGC
>NW_007012988.1:0-438 GCF_000164805.1 Carlito syrichta
ATGTTTGCCATTAAAAATTATGCTATATGAGCATCCTTAAGCAAAGCTTTGCATATGTCATATATCTTTCAGAGAAATTTTTAGAAATAGGGCTGAACACATTTCCCTTCCAAATTTGTTGTATCACTTCACAACTCAGTTCATAATAAAACAAATACTGACAGCGGTTTTATTTCCTGTGGCTTCGCAGGTGCCAGGCCCTGGTTCAGGCACTTTCACGCACTGTCTTGTTGAGCCTGTCATCGACCCAGCATGGTGAGTTCGAGAATGGCCTCCCTTTTAGGGATGAGCAATGGAACCACAGGGCATGCAAACTACTTGCTCAAAGTGACCAAGGCAACGCCAGACGCAGGCCTTCGGACCCAGAGTCTGCCCCATTCTTTTTTTTTTTGAGTTGGAGTCTCACTGTCACCCAGGCTGGAGAGCAGTGGCAGGCCC
>NW_007012988.1:1047-7317 GCF_000164805.1 Carlito syrichta
AATGTTGATATAAAGATCCAAGTTCAAGGCCATAGAAAGATTTCACTTCAACTGTGCCCACGCATAATTTAATCAGCACAGTGTTTCTATTTAACCTCTGACAAGCAGATGGTTGAAGTGACTTTTTCCCCAGTTAAAGTAACTGGCTGTCCTGGTGTTCTGTCACATGAAGCCACAGGAAGCATGAAATGGGATGGCGGGTGAATCCATTTCCAGGCCAGGCTTGGTGTGTGCTCATCAGTTGTGAACACACCAGGAGAACTGGGGACCCAGCGGGCCACAGCACTTCCAGACATGACTGTCATGAACTCCTCTGGATGGAGCCCCTCTGTCCATGGAAGGGGAAAGAGCGAGAAGGAGGTGGAGGAAGGGCTGTCCCTGCAAGTGGGTGTCTACTCATGGTGGCCAGATGGACCTGTCACACCCAGGGCACCCGTCTCCTTAGAGCACACCACCGAGTCTCTTCTCACTTCAAAGATCATGGACCCTGTTTAAGGCAGCAGCAGCCCCATGGAAGTGCTGTGGTCTGGATGTCACATACACTTTTGATGAGGAATGGGGTCCTTCCTCACTGAACCCCTAGCCTGGTCTCGGACACATGCGCTCATGCATGCAGCACATAACCAAGTTGCTGGGGGCATACTAGTGGTGCAAAAGCGTCGCTCAAATTGTAGGAGGTTCCTTGCAGGGAAATACCCGTGTGGTTGAAAGGATACTTTGAAGCCACTGGAAGTGGGGGAGGGGCGAGATCCATAGGTGAAGGAAACAATGGGGTGGTTGACTGGTCCACACAGGGGTCAGGGCTGTTTCTGTATGTGGTATGCAGGCAGGTATGGGTCTCAGCTCCCTGCCCACACCGGCCTCCTCCTCTCCAAATACACATCAACGTCATGTTGAAAAAAATAGCCATCTGAGGGGTGGCTGGGTGATTCCTCTTCCTGTTGGGCCCACATTTCCCTCCTGTGCTATGCACATGGGCACACACATGGGCTCACACAGTCACAAGACCATGCACTCTGGAGGCCCACCTGCCAACCAGACTTCTTGGGGTAGTGATGCTCAGAGTTAGTATTAGAACCATATTGCACCCGCCCCTTCCACACCCAAGATCCAGGGCAAGTTCGTGCCACTGTCCATTCCTAGAAGATGCACGCTGCTCCCTCCCTGGAGACGAAACCGGGGTTGGGGGTTGAGTTGCATCACTGTCCACTCCCCAGCCATCTAGTCCACATCTGGGGCTCTGGGATGAGGCTGCAATGCCTGGTGGCCCCAGGGTCTACCAGACACAACCTCTGAGGTCCTGGCACCCTGTGGCCTCCAGCCTGAGTCTTCCAGAAGTGAGGCATCTCACTGCGCACCCCAGCTGCACTAAGTCTCCACACGGAAGAGGGCAATGTGCTATTTAATTATTTACTTTAAAAAATTATTTTTGCTTCCTCCGCTTGCAACCTCACAGCTAAGAGCATAGTTGCTCATTTTACATTTAAACAGGCCCACAAGCACCCCCAGAGCAAGCAGGACTGCTGGGAGGTTGGGAGGCCACCCTTCAGTCTGTGGCAGGAAGGCGGTGGGAGGACCGTGGGCTGCCTGCCTGCCTCCACGCTCATGGCTGGAGTGCCTTCCAACACGTATTCACCATAAAAGTTTCCCAAGCACCCCCAGGTGTTGTCAGCTCTGAGTCCCTGGGGTTTTCCCATAATGAGCCCTCCTGGAGTAGTGGGCAGCTGGGGCAGGGCACAAGGCTGCCGGGCTCCGACCTCCATGGCCCGCACACCCACAACCTTCTTGGAGGACAGGGTCAAACACAAGGACTTTGAAGCACAGGAGAGTAAATGTGCTCATCACCAAAGACCCACACCTGCACCTGGACTGCCAGGCAGAACACAATGCGACGGAATCTTGCTTAGTTTAGAACTGAGTTGAAACCTGCCATGGACGTGAAGGAGACACCCTCCTCCCACCGCCCCAGGTTCATGGTTGGCACATAAACACGCTTAATGCCTGCCTGTCCAAGTGGCTAATGCATACCATCCTGGCAGACCATCTGAATGCCTTGTTTTTAAGCCAGTCTAAGCATCACCACCCAAGGTTTAAATTTTAAAATCATCACACATCTTCTACAACATTTCAGCAAGAAACTAATTTTGCAGTTCAGCTCTCTCTCTCTCTCTCTCTTACACATACACACACACACACACACACACACACACACACACACACACACACACGCACGAGTATGTCCTTAAAGAGAGCTTGGCCACACCGGACAGGCCACGTGAGGTGCCTGCTTCTCACAAGAGGCCTCCATGGCCCTCATGCCCCCATTCATCCTGAACAGACCAAAGTGGTTACATTCACAGAGGTTGCCACATATACGCCCAGCGACCACCAGCCTGGATGAGAGACCTGCCCAGCAAGAGTCCTGCAGACAGGGAGCACTTGGTGGACCAAGCCCACCCCTCCCTTCTGGAAAGCATGAGGAAGAAAACAGCCAAGTGTGGCAAGGAAGAAGACAGGGCAAGAGAAAAGGAAGCAGGACGAGGGAGGAAGGGGCAGCGCAGAGAGCTCACGCGGCACAGAATCCACCTGCCACCCCATGACGCAGGCCTGCTCCTCCTCACCCCCACAAGAAAACTCCTCAGAGAGGCTGCAGCTCAGTCCCACAGCCTCATGGGAGTTCAGGTTCCCACAGCATGGTGACTAGGATGGAAGGAAGCGCTCGCCTGTGCCTGGCGTCCTAAGCACAAGGAGGCGTGCTGGTCACAGACAGCGGGCTGGAAGAGCAGCCGGACCCACGCCCCAGGGAGCCTGCCGGGAGGAACAGGACGCACACAGGGGCCCCCTTGGCCTCTCCAGGGCTGAGGCCCACCCGAGACTGCACGGGCAGCCTCCTGGTTCTCCATGGCAGGGAAGCAGGGGCGAAGAAAGCTGACATGGCGCCTGGGGAACCAGCCCACACAGGGCAGACTGTGAACTGCAGAGTCAAAGGCCCCCCTGGACGGCTGACTCAAAACGATGCACATCCAAAGGAGGACACTCTGGGTTCCCTGTTAAGTCCCAGAAAGACGGTACTAACAGCATCTCATGCCTTAAGTTTGATCCAACAGTTGATCTCTCTCGGCCTTCACAAGTCACTGACATACATTTACAAATGTGCACACTTTGCTGCTGTGGAAATCCCTGAACCAAAAAAAAGGCATGTGCCCATTTCCCAGTAAACTCACCTCTGTGACTCTGACTTTGGAATTGGCCAAATCAATGCTCCCTTTCAATTAGGAAGGACAGCTGCATTTGTGCCTATACAAACACACTCTGAATCTTTTCCAAGGGGAGAGAAGACCAAAGACGCCAGCTTCACCAGGTTCACCTTTGATGATCTCTAACTCTAGAAGTCTAAGCTCAACATTTCAAGGCAGCTGCTTAAGCCAGAGTAACCAGCATTCATTCATGTCCACGCAGTCACACAGGAAAGCACCCCAAGAAGCCCTACCCTCTCCTTTTAACCTCCCTTGCAACTTGTTCCCTCAGTAAGTAGAAAAGAATCACTCACCCAAATGAACTTGAAATCTTCAATGTAAACCCTCAAAACCTGGGCTGTTTCTGCCAAGATGACTCCTGGAAGCTCCTGGGCTGCTGAGCTGACCCCTCCCCTGGGTTTCTGCCATGCAATGTGCTTTTTTGGTGAAATTAGATTCCTCCATATTGAAGCTATGAAAACTGCTTTTCAAGAAATCCAGAAAAAACACGGTACCTTTGCCTCTGGAATGCTAAGTACTTTTAATGGTCTCAGTTTTAGGGAGGACATGAATGAAATACACTGTATTTAAGAATGAAATGCATAACACTGAGATCTATGTATCATCGCTTTCACAGAAACACAGTTTCACCTTTATTTCAACTCTGCAACCTCTCTGAAATAGCATATTTAGGGTGGAATTCTGGGCTGTGGAATATAAAGTGGGTCTTTAACCTGAGTAAATTTGCTCCCTCATTGACCTATATGCTATTTCTGAATTTTTGAACATTGCCTTTTCTTAGAACGGGTCCTACTTGTATAAAAACTTAAAAACCTACACACGGGCGACAATCACTTGAAATAATACTCTGTCCACCAAGAAATCCCATGTGACCAGCTCCTGTCAAGACCCTACCAGAAAGTTATCACCTGGAAGAATTTCCAGCAACCCGGAAGTGCAGCACTGCCTAGGACATACCTTCACAGAGCCAGAGATTTCCTGCAGCCCCTTAGCAGCCGCATCTTTTATGACTGGTGCGATCAGGCCTTTATCTGTGGCCACAGCCACCGAAATGTCAATGAAGAGCAGGGGCTTGCAGCCGTCTCCATCCCAGCTGACGCTAACCACCTGGCTTTGCTGGAAAAAGAAAACATGTTACTGGCAAAGCAGCTATAGATCAAGGTGGTAGAGAAAAACAGTCAGGATTATTATGCACTGTCCACAGAGAATACGGCTAGGCACAAGGAAATACCCAGATATTTGGCTTAACAAAGTGATGTGACTTCTGTGCCAACTGCCCTTCATGTCTGGGAAGAACAACCAGCACGCCACCTTCTGAAGCAGCTTCAGGAAGTCTCGGGGCAGACTCGTTTCCATCTCTTCATCCCTTCAGAGGAAGGAAGCCTGGCTGGCTAGCCTGTTGCTAGGATACACACCAGCAGCCTCACGGGGAACTCTCCGTGTAAGGCATTTCCCAGGCTCCAGAAACACATCACATGCCACATGTGCGCACACACACACTTGACATACATACCACTGTACTGAGGGCCAACACTTCGGGTGAAATGGAAACAGCATGTATTAACAGGGTTGCCAAAAGCCACAGGGGAAAACAGTGTTGAAAACTAGAAAGCAGAGACTAATTTCTCTTTCTAATGCTCTTTGTGTTCCTCAGAATGACCTAGGTCCCAGCAAGCCACGCCAGCAGGCGACAAGCTTGAGTCTTCACCACTCACCCACCCCATGTCACATGACTGCACCCCTGCAGAAATTTTCCGCAGTTCTGGCCTCTCCCTGCCACTCCCACCTCCCCTCCAAAGAGACCTTTCCACCACTTTCGACTGCTCTTTCCATTTTCCCATCATTCAAGGCTCAGCCGCTCCATTCATTCAGCAACATCAGTATGTCAAAAGAGTCAACTATAAAGTCTCAGTTCCTCAATTTAAAATTTGCCAGGTGCGGAGGCTCATACCTGTCATCCTAGCACTTTGGAAGGCCAAGGTGAGGGGACTGCTTGAGTCCAGGGGTTCAAAACCAGCCTGGGAAACTTGGTAAGACCTCGTCTCTATGGTAAATAAAAAAATTAGTCATGTCTGGTGGCATGTGCCTGTGGTTCCGGCTACTTGGAAGGTTGAGGTGGAAGGATCACCTGAGCCCAGCAGGTTTAGGCTGTGGTGGCCGTGAGCATGTCACTGTACTCCAGCCAGGAAACAGAGTGAGACTCCTACTAAAAAAAAAAAAACTTATTCATAGGCAACACTAAAGTAACAGAGAAGGGGGAAGGAAGGGTTAGGGTCAGAAATTACACATGAAGCCGGGTTCGGTGGCTCAGCCTGTAATACCACGCCTTTGGGAGGCTGAGGTGAGGTGGATTGCCTGAGCCCGCAGATTCGAGAACCGCCTGGGCAACTTGGCGAGACCTCATCTCTATAATAAATCAAAAAATTAGCCAGGTGTGGTAGCACGTGCTTGTAGTTCCAGTTACTTGGAAGGCTGAGGTGGAAGGATTGCTGGAGCCCAGCGAGTCAAGGTTGCGGTGGCCAGGAGCGGCCACTGCACTCCAGTTAGGGCAACGGAGTGAGACTCCAACTCAAAAAAAAAAAAAAAACAAAAAACAACAAAAAAAGAAATTACACATGGGATATCTGTGCCAATCCTCATCATTATACAATATGTCCATGTAATGAACATGCATATACACCCTTGAATCTAAAAAAGAAGTAAAATAAAATAATAAAGAGAGAAACAAAAAATCAAAAACATCATGAATACAGACTACCAGGCAAGTAAATTTAAATCCAAAACTATGTAGGAAGTCATACAGGACATGGTCTAAGGTGTGTTCACTGGAAAATCCATAACCTCAAGTCTCATTGATGAAAAAAGACAGACATGAATTACACATATCACCAAATATTCTAACCAAATATTTCTAGCCAAAATGAACCTAAGGAAACAAAGAAGGAAACACGCACCCAAGAGAGGGGGCTAAGAACCCAGGTCCGCGATCCCAGAAGCAAGGCTGAGTGGGCAG
>NW_007012988.1:7337-7938 GCF_000164805.1 Carlito syrichta
CCTCCCTCCCCTCCCCTCCACCCCCACACCCCACACCAGCACACCTGCTGGCTCTGCTCAGACACACGACCAACTCTCCACTCCACCCAGCTCCTTGTCACCACCAGCAGGGCCACTGTTGCCTTCCACAGCCCGGTGGCAGCCCCACTGCCTCACACAGCACCCCGGCAGTCCCTTCCGTCAAGGCCAAGTCATGTCGCCTGAGCCCTTGGCTCAAAACCCCACAGAGGCGACTCCTCAGCCTTCAGCTCTCTTCCATCCTCCCCCCAAGGCCTCCTGTGTTCTGGCCTCCTTTTCCTCCTCCCCAGGCCTCCTTGTGCTGACCTCCCATCTCCTCTTCCTCTTTAAGTTTCATCTCCCACCCTCTCCCCTCCTCCTAACTCTCTCTCAGCATGCTCCACCCTCAGGGCGGAACTTTGGGTTCACCTCTCTTTCCTCTGGCCACTCTCCATCCCACCTGGTCAGAACTTCACTGATCATGCATCTGGAAAAGGTCCCGCTCACTCTGGCCCTGGCACCTTTCTCCTCTGCTCTTTCACACCTGATGTGTCTGTGTCTCCCCAGCTGGAGTGAGAGCAGAAATCCCTGGGCCTCTGCTGGC
>NW_007012988.1:7958-9088 GCF_000164805.1 Carlito syrichta
CATGTCTGGTGGCATGTGCCTGCAGTTCCAGCTACTTGGAAGGTTGAGGTGGAAGGATCATCTGAGCCCAGCAGGTTTAGGCTGTGGTGGCCGTGAGCATGCCACTGTACTCCAGCCAGGAAACAGAGTGAGAACTAAAAAATAAATAAATAAAATAAATAAATGAATAAATCCAAAGTTATTTAACAAGTCTTACAGGATATGGTCTAAGGTATGTTCACAGGAAAATCCATAACCTCAAGTCTCACTGATGAAAAAAGACAGACATGAATTACACATATAACCAAATATTCTAACCAAATATTTCTAGCCAAAACAAACCTAAGGAAGGAAGGAAGGAAACATACAACCAAGCAGCGTGGGCTAAGAACCCAGGTCCGCGATCCCAGAAGCAAGGCTGAGTGGGGAGTGGCCCCAGCCCTGAGGACATCGAAATCATCAAAGAAACAAATTCAAACGGCTCTTGGTGCACATTTTGGGTATTAGATTAAAAGTGGTTTTCTGGGAAAATGTTACCTTCCAAAAATTAATCCAAGAAAAAGCTAAAAATTAAACAGATTAGTAATTATGGGGGGGAAACCAGGAAAGCTGCCAAGATTCCCCTCCTTAAAATAGAACTAGGTTCACATATTTTTACTGAAGTCTACAAAATTACAAGAAATAAAAATCCTTTAATATTGAAGGGAACATAGAGAAACAGAAATGCAAATTCCTTTAGTGAAGCCAATAATTTTTTTAAAAAAGTCTGATAAAGCTAGCACAAAATTTGCATTCCAACTACTTACGGCTCCAGGCACAAAATTATGCAATGAAATATCAATCACTGAGGGCCACCAGCGACTCATTTAAGGAGTACAAAGATGATGCACAACTAGAAAACCATTAATAATATAATCCAAGATATTTCGTCCAAGGGAAAGTCATATGAACAGCCAGACATGCTGAGAGGGCACAGCTTCCAAGCTCTGCAACAGCAATTCTCAAGAAACAGAAACAGAAACAGTCACGGCAGACATGTTTCACACACATGGCTGCTAACAGCAGTGATCCCCAAAACAGCTTGTGGCAGAGGACAGAGGACGGGGCTCCAGACACACCCCCTCGCCCAAAGGCTTGTGCCTCTGCCTTCC
>NW_007012988.1:9108-9508 GCF_000164805.1 Carlito syrichta
GACAGACATGAATTACACATATCACCAAATATTCTAACCAAATATTTCTAGCCAAAATGAACCTAAGGAAACAAAGAAGGAAACACGCACCCAAGAGAGGGGGCTAAGAACCCAGGTCCGCGATCCCAGAAGCAAGGCTGAGTGGGCAGTGGCCCCAGCCCTGAGAACATCGAAATCATCAAAGAAACAAATTCAAATGACAATTGGTGCACATTTTGGGTATTAGATTAAAAGTGGTTTTCTGGGAAAATGTTACCTTCCAAAAATCGGTCCAAGAAAAAACTAAAAATTGAACAGATTAGTAACTATGGAGGGAAAACCAGGAAAGTTGCCAAGATTCCCCTCCTCAAAATAGAACTAGGTTCTTGTATTTTTACCGAAGTCTATAAAATTACAAGAA
>NW_007012988.1:9528-10843 GCF_000164805.1 Carlito syrichta
CCCACACCCCGCATCAGCACACTTGCTGGCTCTGCTCAGACACATGGCCAACTCTCCACCCCACCCAGCTCCCCGACAAGGGCAGGGCCACTGTTGCCCTCCACAGCCCCGTGGCAGCTCCACCACCTCACACAGCACCTGGCAGTTCCTCCCGTCAAGGCCAAGTCATGTCGCCTGAGCCCTTGGCTCAAAACCCCACAGAGGCTGCTTCTCAGCCTTCAGCTCTCTTCCATTCACCTCCCAAGGCCTCCCGTGCTCTGGCCTCCCTTCCTGCCTCTCCCAGATCTGTGCTCTGACCTCCCTTCTCCTCCTCCCCCTCTTTAAGTTTCATCTCCCACCCTCTCCCCTCCTCCTAACTCCTCACTCACCATGCTCACCCTCAGGGCCTGCAGCAGGGGGCCTGCAGTCCCTGTGTGGAACTTTGGGCTCCCCTCTCTTTCCTCTGGCTGGTCCCCAACCTGCCTGGTCAGAACTTCACTGGTCATGCGTCTGGAAAAGGTCCCGCTCACTCTGGCCCTGGCACCTTTCTCCTCTGCTCTTTCACACCTGACGTGCTTGTGTCTCCCCAGCTGGGGTGAGAGCAGAAATCCCTGGGCCTCTGCTGGCTGCTGCCTCTCTCAGTTGAGACTGCCCTTAGCCAAGATGGCACCAGCTAGCGTTGGCTGAGAAATGGAGCCTACTCTGGGCCAGTTCATGGTGAGCCCTTTAGAGTCACAGGGTCTTCATGTGAAAGTGAGGGTGACTGACAGGATATTTTTACTGACAAAATGGTAACATTTTTGTGATTTAAAAGCAAGCATTCTATTTATCATTATAGACATTCCGAGACATGAAACTATCTAAGGAGCTGAAATTATCTGAAGTTTGCTACTTGCTTTAAGGCTAACAGCTGCTGCGCCTTGATGATGAAATCATTTACTGACACTTTAATGTCATCTGAAAGACACAGAAACACAGCAAGTTCAGCACCCTAACACAACTTTAACCCTGAACACTGTGATGTCAAACGTGTGCATCAGCAGTGACCAGCAGTGACCAGGGCCACACCAGATCAGTCAAGGAGGTTCCCGTGATTATTAGAGCTTGCATTTATGCACTTCTGGAACTTAATATGGCCCTGAAAGTACAGTTTCCTTTGGGTCTCAGAAATTTTAAAAACTGCTCAGATAACACACACGAGAACCTGAAGGAAGCATCACCAGCATCAGGAAAGAAGAGACCCTACCCCTACGTCTCCAGAAAGACAAATAGTCTCTGGTGTGTGTCATCAAAGCCTACAGGAAATGCCCTCATTCCCTGCATTTTTTTTTTTTTT
>NW_007012988.1:10863-26554 GCF_000164805.1 Carlito syrichta
AGTCACGGCGTATTCATGTGGGAGACAAGAAAGTGAGGGTGACTGACAGAATATTTTTGCTGACAAAATTATAACATTTTGTGATTTAAAAGCAAGCATTCTATTTATCATTATTTCAGACATGAAACTACTTGAGGAGCTGAAATTACCTGAAGTTTGCTACTTACTTTAAGGGTAATAGCTGCTGCCTTGATGATGAAATCATTTACTGACACTTTAATGTTATCTGGAAGACACAGAAACATAGCAAGTTCAGTATTCTAACACAACTTTAACTCTGAACACTGTGATGTCAAACGTGTGCATCAGCAGTGACCAGCAGTGACCAGGGCCACACCCGCTCTGTCAAGAAGGTTCCTGTGATTATCAGAGCCTGCATTTATGCACTCCTGGATACTTAATATCAACACTGAATGTACAGTTTCCTTTGGGCCTCAGAATTTTTAAAAACTGCTCAGATAACACACATGAGAACCTGAAGGAAGCATCACCAGCACCAGGAAAGAAGAGACCCAACCCCTATGTCTCCAGAAAAACAAATAGTCTCTGGTGTGTGCCATCAAAGCCTACAGGAAATGCCCTCATTCCCTGCATGTTTTTAATACACCAATTACATCAGTGCAGGGGTGCATGGAGGAACTCTACATGAACAATGGTATGCACACATGGAGGGAGTGTGTACAAATTTCTTTTTATTAAGGGGGTGTACATGGAAAAACCTGCAGACCATTGCATTAAACGAGAGCTGCTTTTTAACTTAACAGGAGATGCCAAGCACCTAGAACGCAGCAATGCTGCACAGGTCCCAGAGCGCCCAGTGACATCTGGTTTTCTGGCAAATACACTTGAATCAACTTCTTTCCAGCACATGTAATGATTTTAAGATAAAGCTGGGGTCCCCTTGCTTTCCAAAGAGCTGGAAACATTCCTGTTTGTCTGCTCAAAGCCCCTCGAGGAGCAGAAATATAAGTGGATTTCCAGCGCTTGGAGACTTGTAATGGCAACCGACACAAGAAACTGGTGGCAAGAACTCAAACGTGTGGGCATGCTGTTCCGTGAGTTCCCTCTGCTCACCTCGTGTGGCTTTCAGACCCCTCCTCATGCTGTTGGCCGTCCACAGATCCCCATGGTGGAGACTTCCCAAGCACTGGCCAGCCAATGACCCAGACCTGCCTCCCAGTCATGGTCTCACTCAGGAGCATTCTCAAGCGAGACGCTTGGCCCCGTCTTCCATACTGGCAGCTCCCAGGCAGAAACTTTCAGCTCCCGGGTTTGGCTCTGAGGAGTATAATGACTCCTCCTGCGAGCTCTACCTCTGAGCCTGGTGTAGTCAAGCAGCAGACCTGTATATCCAACTTCTCTCGTGACATTTCTACTCACACACCAAGAGGCATCTCAAATCCAGCATGTGTAAAGCAGATTTCAAATTCCTTTATTTTTAACTCTTTATGATGGACATTTTCAAGCACACTAAAAGGATACGTTGATGATGTTTACTGAGGAGGAAAGTTTGTAAGGGAATATAAAATAGTCTCATCTGCATGTTGTCAAGTCACAAAAGCAAAGTGTGGAACATACTCGGGCGTGTTATATACCGTAACCTCACACATGAAAGAGGAGGGAAGACGATAACGTGGCTCTCTCAAGACTCATGTGGAGCCTCCTAATTACAAGGAGCGACCAAGCTGGACCATGCGAGCCCCTACATTCGTCCATATCTCCATGCACCCATCACTATTTCCTGCCTTGTGAGAGTAAGACAATGGAAAATCATTCCCATGCCAACTTCTACATCATGAAGGAGCCAGTGCGACCCAAGAATCACAGAGGCACTTCCCGGGCTGACCTCTTAGACATCTGCCACTTTCCATTTGGTTCTGGAAGCTCTAAAGGCCGCCCAGTGTCATCCTAGGAAATTCTGGAGTCTGCATATAAACCAACTCATCTCACTCGGAAGTGGGAGATGCAAAAGAAAGCTGCCCGCCCCAGCAGGGGAAGAGAGGGCAGGATTAACTGAGAACCACACTGCTCTTGGGCCTATGGGGACTGACTACACAGCAACGGGCGGCTGACCCACAGAGAGTGACGGCCACTGAGGAGCTA
Organism: Carlito syrichta; assembly: GCF_000164805.1. Taxonomy (NCBI): domain Eukaryota; kingdom Metazoa; phylum Chordata; class Mammalia; order Primates; family Tarsiidae; genus Carlito; species Carlito syrichta. The sequence continues at coordinate 12,967 of NW_007012988.1, forward strand.
GTGTGGGAGGAGGAGGGCAGAGCACAGGCTGCAATGTGAGTGGGGTACGTGCGAGAGATGGAAGCCACAGAAATGCCCAGATGGAAACTCAGGGGGCAGCCACAGCCAGAGATGAAAAACATGAGTGTCCAGCTCTGAGCCACAGCTGAGAGGAGAATCAGTGAATTCAAAGTCAGGCCAGCACGATGTCCAAGCTGAAACCCCAAAGGAAAAAGGAACGAGCAAAAAGGAGCAGACTGCCAATGAGCTCTGGATAGCTTAAAAAGCCTCCCATTTATAGTTGAAGGCCCAGGAGATGACATTGCGGCTGAAGTAATTTAAAAGAATAAGGAAAGACAACAAGTCGCAGATCTGTGAAGCTGAGAGAAACCCAAATGGGGGAATAAGACAGCAAGACAAACTGGGCAGGTAAAGCCAAACCGCTGCTGGAGAAAGCCCTGAGAGCAGCCAGAGAGGGTGGAGTGCAACATGGGAGTGTCAGGACACACGGGGAGAGTCTGGCCACACAGGAGTGTCGAGAATGGCGGCAGGCACCCAGCAAGCTACAGAAATGGAGGAGTGTCTCCATGGAAAGCTCTGGAACAAAAGCCTCGTTAGTGCCAAATTCTATGCCCAGCAAAAATATCCTTCAAAAATGGAGACTCCGTACCCATTAGGAGGACTCCCACCAAAAGAGCAGAAACAACAAGTGCAGGCAAAGCTAGGGAGAATCCTGAATCTTGCATGGCCCTGGGGAGGCCAACCAGCAGAGCCACTACAGAGAGCAGGACGGCAGTTCCTCAAAAAGGAAAGGCACTGTTGCCCCACGATCCAGCAGTTCCACTTCTGGGACCAGCCCCACGTGCGGGCAAAGGCACAAAGAGGCATCTGTACGCCCAGTTCATAGCAGCACGGCCTGACCAAAGATGAAATGACCCGATGGGTCCACCCACGGACAGACAGTGAGAAGATGCAGTCTCCATAAGATGGGGTGTGGCCCAGCCTTGGAGGGAGGACAACAGGCAGGAACCTGAAGACAGTGTCCAAGGGAAAGGAGCCAGTCACAAAAGGGCGAGCATTCTCTGATCTCACCCGCCTGAGGGATGCAGAGGTGCCAGGCTTACTTGGATAAAAAGCAGAGTGGTGGTGACAGTTATAGGGATGTAAAAAAGAATGGCGGTCACTGGGGGTTGGGGGTATAACATTTATAGGCATGGAAAGCAGAATGGTGGTTGCCAGGGTGTGTGTGTGACATTTACAGGGACACGAGGCAAACGGAGGTCTCCAGGGACTGGGAGGGAGAGTGGATACAGAGGCTCAGTGTTGCAGGGCATGAAAGCCCTGTGGGAGCACACGTGTAGTGGCTGCACAACAAAATGATGCCCTTCATGCCAAAGACCTAACTGTAGACTTTAAAATCATTAAAATGGTAACACTTATGTCCACCTATATTCAACCACAATTAAACATTTTTTTTAGATTGGAAAATACAGTTTATTTAGAAAGTAAACTGGAGTGGGGGTTCACCTCCCCAAGGGAGGGGAGGAGGCCAAAGTTAGGAAACGTGGTGATGGCCACAGTTCAAAGAGCACATGGTCACACCAGACTCCAGTAAGGCAATGGCCAAAACATTTTTTCAGAAAAGGAAAAGAACAAACAGACTTTTTCGGACAAAAACTAAAATAATTTACTGACGTGTGACAGCAGACAGCACTTTGATTCTATACAAAGAAACACAAAAACTACAAATAAATATAAAGAGACTCTTTCCTCATTGTAAACAACTTTAGAAACTTGATCTGCTGAAGCAGAAAGCATTAAACATGTATTCTGTGGCTTACATCATATGTCGAAGTAAAACAGGAAAGTCACAACATGAACTGTGGAAGGAAGGAAAGGTTCTCGCATGAAATACAAGGTGGTGTGACCCAAGGTGAAGTGAGATGGTGGAAAATTAAGGAATTACATCGTGAACCCTAAGGAAAGCATCAGAGAGACAGAGTGAGAGAAGAGAGAAAAGAGAAGTGGGGGAGAAAGAGAGAGAGGACACAGAAGTAGAATGGAATCAGCAAAACGTGGAAACGCCACTGACTGCAGACTCCTGAGGCTTTACTGAAATCACTCACCAGGTCTAAGAGTCTTCTAAGTGGAATCTTTAGGGTTTTCTAGATTTAGAATCATACTGTCTGTCAAGAGCGATAGTTTGACGTCCTCTTTTCCTATCTGGATATGTTTTTCTTCTTTCTTTAGCCTGATTGCTCTGGCTAAGACTCCCTCATGACAAAACTAACCCAACTGGAGACAGGGAAAGAAGAAAAAAGGAAGAAATGGGACAAAGAAAACAAAGAATGAACAAAACGGCAGATTTGAATCCAACCACATTAAACAGGAGTGGTCAGAATGCCTTAGTTAAAAGAGATGGCAGTACTGGACGAGAAAGCAGAACCCGACAACATGCTGTCTGCAAGAAACTTATCCGGGTAAAGACATAGACCATCAAAAGCAAAAGATGCAGAAAGATGTACTGTTAAAACAAATTTTAAAAAATCAATACGATAAAAAAGGCGTGAGGACAAGGAGCAGTACCAGGAACAGATGGAAACAGGACGTGATGATGGGCCCGTCCACCAAGAAACCAGAGAACTCCTCAGTGTGTGTGCCTAACAATCCACCTTTGAAATACAAAAAGCAAAACAGCACTGAAAGGAGAAACCTACAGTTCACAATCACAATCAAGATTTTCACACTCCTCTCCAGGATATAAGCAACACTATCAACCATCTTGTCTTAGCTGACACTTAAAAAACACTCCCTGCAAAAAAGTAGAACATACATTCTTTTCAAGCACGAATGGAACATTTGCCAAGATAGAACACGTTACAAATCTCAACAAATTAAGATGACTGAAATACAAAGTATGCTTTCTACACACAATGGAGTTCAGCTAGAAATCATAAAAGAGCCTTTCTGAGGAGCCAGCAAGATGGTGGAAGTGGAGCAGAAGAAGAAGAGGACCTTCCACAAGGTCATCTACCACAGTGTGGACCTGGAGCAGCTGCTGGACATGTCCTATGAGCAGCTGAAGCATGCGACAGCAGTGGCAGCTGAACTGAAGCCTGCAGTGGAAGCAGCACTCGCTGTGTAAGCAGCTGCGCAAGGCCAAGAAGAAGGAGCCCCTCATGGAGAAGCCGGAGGTGGTGAAGACGCCCCTGTGTGACATGATAATCCTGCCCAAGATGGCGGGCAGCATGGTGGGTGTGTGCAACGGCAAGACCTTCAACCAGGTGGAGATCAAGCCGGAGATAATCGGCCGCTACCTAGGCAAGTTCTCCATCACTTACAAGCCTGTGAAGCATGGCCAGCTCGGCATTGGTGCCACCCACTTCATCCCACTCAAGTAGTCGCTGCCAATAAAGACACGTCTGTTCAGTCAAAAAAAAAAAAGAAAAAGAAATCATAAAAGAAAGATAACTGAATAACCTTCAAGTATTTTGAAATTAAATTCTCACTTATCAATAACTCTTGGATCAAAGAAATCACAAGGGAAGTTCGAAAACACTTTGAATGAAATAAAACATAAGCAGTGGCTAAAGAGAACTATGTCAGGGTAAGGTCTCAAGTAAATGATCCAGGTTTTCACCTTGAGAAACTAAAAGAAATAAAAGAGCAAATTTAACCCAAAGTAAAATAATAATAATAATAATAAAGTGCAGAAGGCAATTAAACCGATATCATAGAAACACTAGAGAAAGACCATAAAATCACATGCTGGTTCTTTGAAGAGAGCAGTAAGAGTGATAAAACTAATTCAATCAGACTAATCTAGAATATAGAAGAAAATACAAAGAATATAAAAAATAGAAACATCACTTCAGATTACATAGATGTCACAAGTATAAAACGGTAATACTGTAAACAACTTTATGCTGATAAATTTGGAAATTTAAATGACATAAACAAATTCCTTAAAGACACAAACTGTCAATGGTCACCCAAGAAAAATAACCTGTGTCCCTTTAAAAAATTAAATTCATAGTTAGAAATCTTCCCATAAAGAGATTCACGGGTGAATTCTACCAAACAATTAAAGAGAAATAATACCAACGGCACCAAACTCTTCTAGAAAATAAAGGAGGAGGAGGTCAGGTAGCTCATGCCTGTAATCCCAGCACTTTGGGAGGCTGAGAAGTGAGGACTGCCTAAGCCCACAAGCTCGAGACCAGCCTGGGCAACATGGCGAGACCTTATCTCTACAATAAATTAAAAAAATTAGCTAGGCATGGTGGTGCATGCCTGCAGTCCCACTACTTGGGAGGCTGAGGTGGAAGGATCGCCTGGGCCCAGGAGGTGAGGCTGCGGTAGACATGATCATGGTGATCGTGCCACTGCACTCCAGCCTGGGCAACAGAGTGAGACCCTGACTGAAAACAAATAAATAAAATAAAGGAGAAAATGTTCCCCACCCACTCCACTAGGTCTGGTAAGAAACCAGGAAAAAGCCATCCCAAGGAAAGCAAACTACAGGCTAGCATTTCCTATGGGTATAGATGTGAAGAGTCTTAACAGAACCTCAGAAATGGAACCTAATTGTATGAGAAGGAGATTAAACGGGTTTCCACAGTGTATGAGGCATGCAAAGTTGACTCATCATTTGAAAATCAACTGATGTAATTTACCACAAAAACAGATACAAAAAGGAAAGAAGTAAAGAGACGTACAAAAAGCATTTGGCAAAATTCCACGCCCACTCGTGTTCAGAAGCCCCAGCAATCAGGAGCGGAAATCCCCTCAACCTGAAAGGAACCTACAAAAAGCTTACTTACACTTAATGACAAAGACCCAACGCTCCCCCGGAGATGAAGGCCGTGGCCCCAGTGCCTGCCTTTGCCACTTACATTCATCATTACACCAGAGGTCTTAGTGCAACAAGGCAAGAAAGCAATACAAAAGCCACAGAGACCGAAAAGAGTAAAAAAACTATCAGTTCATGCTAAAATCTGTATGTCTCTCAGCAACCTTATGTTTAATTGTTTTTTGGGAGAGACGTTACAAATGTAATAACCTGAAAATGCATTTGAACAAGAAATATAAAAGAAAAACTTGCATTAAAAAATACTAAGATATATTTATAACCTAAAACATTCTTAAAATGTTTGGACTTTAAATTTGCTAGAATGTTAAGGACCTTTTTGTTTAAATATCATACTCAAAAATATTAAAAGTAAAAATAACCATCTAGGTTGAGCAAGCCGTTCATACATTCTTACAAAAAATTTACATATGTACGAGTTAAAGCAAACCAAAAAATTAAGCCTATTACTTTTGCTTTTAAATCCACCAACCAATCCAAACACAGTGCTACAGGACCGAGTATCCCTTATCCAAAATGGTCAGGAACAGAAGTGCCCCAGGTGCTCAGACTTGGAATATGACATTCGGCAGCCCCAACCTCTCAACCTGAAATCCGAACTCTGAAATGCTCCCACGAAAATTTCCTGCGAGTGTCATGGCACTCGAAAAGCTTCAAATCTGGGAGCGTTTTGGATTTTCGGTGGGGATGCTCACTTGGTGTTTGCAGAGAATGGAACTCAGTTGGCCAAAGGGACACGATCAAGAGCAAGGTGGAGCAGAGCCCCTCACGTGCAGAAAGGGAAAGCATCTGCAATCCATTCGCCACAACTAAGTTACACGTTTCTCACAGAAACCAGAACTAAATTCTCTTTCTCCAGCACAATTTTTTTTTTAAAAGCAGGATTGAGAGGACAGAAAAGTTCCCACAGCGGGAGGGGACCCGAAGGGGTTGCCCCCTCTAGCACAAAATATTATCAGAGTAGAGGGCGAGTACATTAGGGAGCTGAAATGGAAGGCTACACAATGTGAGCTTCCATGGAAATGGATGTGCATGTGTACTGTGTTAAGTCACTTCCCTTTACTGACCTTTGACCAGATCTTGCTGAACTTTCAGGACAGCTCCGAGGTCTCAGTTGGTGGTAGCACAGGCATGAGGTACAGTACTCTTAGATTCAGTTAACCTCTTGGCAATAACTCTTTGAATGTTGCTAGCAGGGATTTCAGTGAACGTGCCCTAAAAAAAAGAGCAATCTGTCTGTTAAACCACAAGTAGAATGGGGGGGGGGACCCAGAAACCAAGAAATTTCATAAATAAAATTCATTCTCACTGACCTAATTTATTAATTAAAGATTAATACAAGGAAAGCACCATTAAAGTTTTAGTATAAGGGGAATATAAAACATCTGAGGAGTTTTAGTTTTATGGGATATAACTACAGAAAAAAGGAACAAAATTCATGTTTCAGCTGTGATGGGACATCTTATGTTACTATGTTTAAGATGATTCAAAGGAAATTAATCATTAAGCAATGAATAATTCCCCTATGGATGTGTACATATATACATATAAATGTACACACACAAATACAAACATACCACATATTATATACACACACGCATGCATATGCACACACACAGTGAGACATATACATACCGCCCATAAGCAGCTTTTATTACAACACTTAATAAAGCTTAATAACACTTAACAAAGCTCAAATCAGCAATAAATCCACAAATCAACTGCTGATGCGCCTCAATTCACAATCGTCTCAATACTCCATCATAAGCTGAAAATACGGTTAACTGAAACGCATTCAGCATGTCTAATCTACTGAGCCCCCCCGCTTAGCCCAGCCTGCCGTCAAAGTGCTCAGAGCACTTCTCTTCTCCCATGGCTGCAAAAGCTCCCGGTGACACAGTGTACTGCAGAGCACCAGTGGCCAGCCTCCGATCTACACTGCAAGGGAGGGCCATCCTGCTTCCACCAAACATGGGTCACTCTCACATCACAGAGCTGAAAAGCTGTAAGCGGAACCACCTTTGCAAGGAAACATGGAACACTCACTAAGACAGACCACGCTACGAATATAAAACTGAGCTCAACACATTTAGGAAGACCGAAATCATACACAGTGTGTTCTGTAAACACAATGGAGTTAAGGTAGAAATGATAAACAAAAGATACCTGGATAGTCTTCAAATATTTCAAAGTTAAATTCATACTTACAGATAGCTCACAGATCAAAGAAATCGCAAGGGGAATGAAAGGCTGGAGAACTTCTGTGCAATTCTTACAAAAACAGCACATGGCAGAAAACAATCATCCAAGATGCTGGACAATCTGCCAAATTGTGTCTGTGTGGGTGTGCAATTAAAGAAAATCACATGAGCATCGTATTCCCTAGACTCCTTACAGAAGGCATGAATGTGATCCTAAGACCCTCCAACAATGTCCCTGTGGCCACTGCACCGGTGTGCTCCTCGAAGAAGCACGATGACCCTTCAGTTACATTCAGGCCCCTCCTCAGCCTCACTCTGTCTTGGGATTTGACGACAGTTACTTCAGGACCATGGCAATAGTGCTTTTCAAATGTTACATTGGAATACATGTCCCCATCAGAAATAGCATGTTTATTTACTTTTCTTCTTTTCATTTTTGAATTGCCCAAATACAATTGGACATCTCATGCTGCTTCTGACAGAAGAAATAGCCAGAAAGGCACTTGGAAAGGGAGGCAGAGGCAGAATGAAAATACAGAGGTGGTCCTACTGCACACACCCCAGAAAGAAAGGGACATGCCAGTCGGTTGTAAGGTGCTTCAGCGTGACATGACATGGTCTGCAAACAGGCCACATCCACAACAGGGGCACACTTCAGTTAATAAAGCATGAAGAGTGTCATGATTGCGGCACACATGCATGTTGGCAGAATTGTGGATCTTGAGGCAAGTTCAAGTCGATCATAGTTTCAGTGATCTATTTGGAAGTCAGTGTAGAAACAGATCTGGTTTCTGCTAGGAAGTCTGTATGGAGTTTGCTGTGTGTCACTTCTGCCATTGCTGAGATCACACTTCCTTTACCATGTTATCTCTTTGGTGCAATTGCTAGAACGGATCAGTAAAACTGCTCACAAAACATGGGGCAGTTGTTCCTATTTTCTCACTTGCTTAAATCTGGAAAGTAAAATTCGACTCAGAGGACATTACCATTGTGTTGGGCTGTCCAGGAGTGGACACCGGGGGCGTCATTGGCTGGGGATAAGCGAGCCCCACTGTGGCCTGCACAGGAGCTGCAGCAGGGGCAGGGACTGTGGGGGCTGGTCAGGACTCTGGACTCTTGCTCCTCTGGTTCAGCTGGACCAGTCTGAGAGCATCCCTGGAGACAGGGGAAGAAGGAAGCCATGATTAGCACCCAGAGAGAGAAGAGCCTCCAGAAAAACCAGGATGGTGTAGAGGGAAGAGACAGATGTCAGACTATGATTCCAATCAATTCCTTGAGCCAGAAAATTAATTCCTATCTCTTACCTGGTCTGCTAATTCCTATTATTTGTCCAATGTATAATATGTGTACATTTTCAAAAGCCTAATAATAATGAGAACTTTATCCAAGTTGGGTACAGGCAGTGATTGTGGAAAAGGAAATTGAGTCTTTTTCTTTTCTTTTTTTAAAATTTTTATTTTGAAACTGTGGGGTACAATTCAGGGTTAGGTATACAAATGTTCATTGTGCAAGTACCCTTATTGATGAGGTGTGCCCCCCTTCCCCAGGTGGATATCAACTACTATCAATCCCAGCTATCCCCCCACCCCCCTCCCCACCTTTTCCCGCTACTTTCAATCCCTTTCCTACAGTTATACGGCAGTTATTCAAGGTTCACTTATGAGTGAGAACATGTGATACTCATCTTTTTGTTTCTGTGAGAGATCACTCAGTATGATAAGCTCTAATTCCATCCACGTTGCTGCAAAGTTCATGATTTTGTTCTTCTTTATGGCTGCGTAATATTCCATTGTGTATATGCACCACATTTTTTGAAAAATCCAGTCCTCTTTTGATGGGCAGCATGGTTGGTTCCATGTTCTTGCTATTGTGAACAATGCTGTGATAAACATATGTGTGCAGGTATCTATTTTATAGAGTGACCTGAGTTCTTCCAGGTATATTCCCAGTAGGGGGATTGTGGGATCATACAGGTCAATTTTTAGGAGTTTTAGGAATCGCCACACTGATTTCCACAGAGGCTGTACTTTTGGTCACATCTTCCTCAGCATGTTATTTTTTGACTTATTCATGAGGTCATTCTGACTAGAGTTAGATGGTATCTCAGTGTAGTTTTCATTTGCATCTCCTTGATGACTAGTGAGGCTGAACATTTTTTCATGTGTCTGTTGGCTGCTCATATGTCTTCTTTTGAGGTGTCTATTCATATTTTTTGCCCACTTTGTGATGGGGCTGTTTTTTTTTCTTTTCAGCATGTTTGAGTTCCTTGTAGATCCTTGATGTTAGGCCTTTGTCAGACATAGAGTTGGCAAATATTTTTTCCCAGTCTGTGGGCTGTCTCCCTGCTCTCTTGATAGTTTCTTTGGCTTTACAGAAGCTTGTCAATTTAATGAGGTTTCATTTGTCTATCTTATCTCTTATGGCCTGGGCACTTTGGGTTTTGATCAGGAAACTGGTTGCCAGTTTCAACTTCCTTAAGAGTATCTCCTACCGGGCTCGGTGGCTCAGCCTGTAATCCCACGCCTTTTGGAGGCTGAGGTGAGTGGATTGCCTGAGCCCGTGGGTTCAAGACCCACCTGGGCAGCGAGACCTCATCTCTACAGTAAATCAAAAAATTAGCCGGGCGTGGTAGCACATGCCTGTAATTCCGGCTACTTGGAAGGCTGAGGTGGAACGATCGCCGGAGACCAGCAGGTCGAGGCTGCGATGGCCGGGAGCGGCCACTGCACTCCAGTCTGGGCGACAGAGTGAGACTCCAACTGAAAAAAAAAAAAGAGTATCTCCTGTATTTTCTAAGGTTTGTACAGTTTGAGGTTTTACATTTAGATCTGTGATCCATTTAGAGTTAATTTTTGTGTATGGGAATAGGCAGGGGTCCTGTTTCAATCTTCTGCATGTGATCAGTCAGTTTTCCCAGCACCATATACTGAATAGGTTAGATTTTTCTCTCCCCAGGAGTGGGTGATGAAGGCTTTGTTTGAAGATGAGATGGTTGAGAAATTGAGGTTTTGCTTCTGGGATCTCAATTCTATTCCATTGGTCTATATGCCTGTTCTTGTACCAATACCAGGCAGTTTTGATTATTGTAGCTTTACAGTATAGTTTAAAGACTGGGAGTGTGATACCTTCTGCTTTGTTTTTTTTTGCTGAGGATTGTTTTGGCTATTCTTGGTTGTTTTTGTTTCCATATGAATTCCTGTATTGTTTTTTTCTAGGTCTGAGAAGAATGTTGCTGGTAATTTGATGGTATTGCCTTAAATCTGTAGATTGTCTTAGGTGTAACGAACATCTTAACAATGTTGGGTCTTCCAATCCATGAGCATGGGATATTTTTCCATGTGTTTGTGTCATCTTTGATTTCTTTGAGCAGTGTTTTGTAGTTTTCATTGTAAAGGTCTTTTACAGCTCTGGTTAGGAAGATGCCAAGCTATTTCATTTTTTTTGTGGCTATTGTAAATGGAATTGTGTTTTTTACTTGGGTTTCTGTTTGCTTATTATTGGTGTATAGAAATGTGATTGTCTTTTGTACACTTATTTTATACCCTGAGACTTTGCCAAAGTCCTTTATCAGTGCCAGGAGGTTTTTGGCATTCTCTTGGGTTTTCATTAGGGTACTTACGGACCCATTATTTATTCTAGTGCAAATCAGCTTGTTTATGACCAGGAAAGAAAGCCATTTTCAATTTCACTCAATATACTATCAGTACAACATGGTGGAAAAACCTCGCATCTGGAGAGCATATCTGAGACAGCAATTTCCTCCCCCAAAACAAACCTCTGGCTTGTGGCAACATGGAAGAACTCTAGGACAGCCCCGCATTCCTGTGCCTGCTGTACCCACGCTGTGTCATCAACCACCTTGAGTGTGGGTGGCTGGAACAAGCTGGAGGTCACTCCTGTGATTAAGCTATATTCCGTGATAAAGTTGGCAGGAGTTCACAGACACAACTAAGGGTCCAAGTCAGTTGACATGAACCAAAAGACAACTCATCCAGGGGGGCCCAGGCACGGCAGGCAGCCCCTAAAAGAAACTGGGCCTTCCTGAAAAGATTTAAATGGAAAAAGATCCCACAGCTGGCCTTGGAAAAGCACAGCCCATTTCCCTAAGTGCAGGCCTCCTCCCACCAGGAGAGGGCTCCGGGAGCCCTGCAGCCCCGGGGAATGTTCTAGGCTCTGAGGGAGGTGGTGGCAACACAGACAGACTTGCGTCTGGAATTGGGCTGGGCTTATACCTCATGCAAATTACACCTGATAAAAAAGGAAGCAGGAAAAAGTTTCAGACTATACAAACATGAATATATCAGATACACTGCGGAGAAAATGCACAGTGTTAGCAACAGAAGAACAACTTTAAGAGTTCTGAGGAAAAGAACAGACACCTCAAGAGAACAACAACAGAGCACACTTCCCAGCAGGTGCAACAAAGCCCAGGAAACAGGGGAGCTACAGCTTCAATGATCTGGGGAAGTCACTGTCTAGAACTTTATATGCAGCCAGGCCATCATTCCAGAGGGAGGAGGAGTGTTCTTTGGACATACAAAAGCTAAGAAAATGTGATACCACTGAAGATGCTTCAAAAAGCTCAGCCCGCAATCCTGACACTTTGGGAGGCCAAGGCGAGAGAGGATTGCCTGAGCCTGTGGGTTCGAGACCAGCCCGGGCAACATGGTGAGACTTCATCTCTACAAAAAATAAAAAATTAGCTGGGCATGGTAGCACATTCCTAGTTCCGGCTACCTGGAAGGCTGAGTTGGAAGGATCTCTGGAGACCAACAGGTTGACACTGGGGTAACTGTGAGTGTGCCACTGCACTCCAACTTGGGTAATGGAGTGAGTCTCCACCTCAAAAAAAAAAAAAAGCATAAAATTTACATTTTTTGTCAATGTCCAAAATTCCATCATAAACCAAATATCATTACAATAAAATAATCGGTTCCAATGGTGTACTACTCAGTATGAAGTGATTCCTTTCTCATCATTTCATTAAAAACTAAAGTCAAGTTGCTGGCAGGTGACCCACTGGCAAAGGAATAAAAACCATGTCTGGCATAAAATGAAACATTATGAGACATGACGAGAACCAGGAGAATGTACCATACAATCAAGAGTGAGAAATGAATCTCTAAAAAATAACCACATAGACATTCTAGAGTTGAAAACATGGTATCTTAAATTAAGAATGTAATGGATGACATATAATGAAGTATTTGCAGCTGTGACAGAAAGAGAGAGAGAAAGAATAAAAAATTAGCAAGGCATAGTGGCAGCGGCTGTAGTCCCAGCTACTCAGGTGGCTGAGGCGTGAGGGTCCCTTGAGTTCAGGAGTTCAAGCCTGCAGTGAGCGATGACGCGTCACTGTGCTCTAGCCTGGGTGACAGAGCCAGACTCTATCTCAAACACAGTAAACAAATTAATGTAATTCATTATAATAACACAGTAAAAGTAAAATGACATGAACATCTCAACAGATGCAGGAAAACCATCTGACATTCAGTATCTGTTCAAAAATTAAGGAAAACTTAGCAAATTAGGACTAGAACATTAATGAGGTAAAACGTTATCTATTTAAAAAAATGGGCCCAGGTGCAGCGGCTCACACCTATAGTCCCAGTGTTTTGGAAGACCAAGGCAGGAGGATCAACTGAACCCAGGAGTACAAGACCAGTCTGGGTAACATAGCAAGACCCCATCTCTACAAAAAAAAGTTAGCCAGGCTTGTGGCTCACACCTGTAGTCCCAGTTACTTAGGAGTCTGAAGCAGGAGGACTGCTTGATCCCAGGAGTTCAAGGTGCAGGGAACCATGAGCATGCTCCTAACTCCAACCTGGGTGACAGAGCAAGATTCAGTCTCTTAAAAATATATACATAGGGTCCCCTCCCACTGCGGGAGCACTTCTGTCCTCTTAATAAATGCTGCTTTAAGAAAAAAAAGTGTGTGTGTCTGTGTATATACACACATATATACATATACGTACACGCAGAGAGAGAGAGAGAGAGAGAGAGAGAGAGAGAGAGAGAGAGAGCGCACACGTGAGCGCACACATACAAGCACATATCTTATCACTAGCTTAGGATCAAGGTCAAAACAACCACTGTCACATCTATTCAACACTGTACTGGAGGTCCTAGCCACAGCACTAAGGCAAGAAAAAGCCACTAACAGGATAAGGACTGGAAAGAAGAAACAAAAGCTGACCCTCTTCAAAGACAACATGTAAGTAGATTGGCTCTACAGATAAATTACTAGGACATGTAAGAATTTGGCAGACAAGCTGGGCTCGGTGGCTCAGCCTGTTATCCCGCGCCTTTGGGAGGCTGAGGTGAGTGGATTGTCTGAGCCCGCGGGTTCGAGACCCGCCTGGGCAGCGAGACCTCATCTCTACAACAAATCAAAAAATCAGCTGGGCATGGTAGTGCATGCCTGTAATTCTGGCTACTCGGAAGGCTGAGGTGGAAGGATCGCCGGAGCCCAGTAGGTCGAGGTTGCGGTGGCCGGGAGCGGCCACTGCACTCCAGTCTGGGCAACAGAGTGAGACTT
>NW_007012989.1:0-434 GCF_000164805.1 Carlito syrichta
TCACCTCAGCCTCCCAAAGGCGCGGGATTACAGGCTGAGCCACCGAGCCCAGCTCAAATTCCCTTTTTTTAATGATAGGGACAAATGTCCACTTGGCAGGTAGAATTGGCATTTTCATAGGCCAGTTGTTTTACCAAAAGAGTCCCTACATCTTCATATACCACCAGTCGACCTACAGCCTGCAACAATCTAGATGTAAAATCTTGGTAAGTCTCATCAGGTCCCTGACGTATTTCTGAAAGCTGCTCTGTCTTAACTCCAGCCGATGGTAGCCGATGCCATGCTCCCGATACCGCTCCACTGATCTGACCATACACAGCTTGGGGATATAAAATCTGCACCTCTTGGGAGGAGTATTCTCCTTGACCCACAAACATGTCTAGATTAACCCTATTCAGTTCATCTCCTCTATTTCTTTCAGCTTGCTCTTTGCA
>NW_007012990.1:0-431 GCF_000164805.1 Carlito syrichta
GAGCCCGCAGGTTCGAGACTAAACTGGGCAACTTGGCGAGACCTCATTCTACAATAAATACAAAAAATTAGTTGATAGTTGTAGCATCTGTACTTTCGGCTACTTGGAAGGCTGAGGTGGAAGGATTGCCAGAGCCTAGTAGGTTAATACTGGGGTGGCCTGGATGACTGAGACTCCAACTCAAAAAAAAAGAAATATATTCTTATCTAATTTATGGAACAAAAATATTCATCTGTAAGGGCAGGAACAACAAATCTGCTGTTTTAGGGCACTAGCAGTCACTCATAGCAGCTAGAGGAAGAAAAGCAGCACAGAAACAGGAGAAGAGACAGGAATACCTGGTAGGCCCAACTATAGGGAGAAGAGATAATGTAGCACTTGTGATAACCACACCTTCAAACTCAAGGACACAGTGCTTTCTACAACAGCTA
>NW_007012991.1:0-430 GCF_000164805.1 Carlito syrichta
ACTTAGCTAATTAAGTAACTAGTCAGGAAGCAGACTTAAGTAGTTGAGTTAAATATTTAGCAAAGAAGTATGCTAGTTGATTTAGCTAGCTGAATTAGATAGCTAGCTGATTAGCTAGCTGACTTAGTTAACTGACTTAACTAGTTGGCTAATGAGATAGCTAGCTGACCTAACAAGTTGATTAGTAATTTAGCTAAAAGTTTTAACTAGTTGTTAAACGATATAACTAGCTGACTTAACGAGTTGTTTAACCAGTTAGCTACGTTACTTAACTTGTTGACTGACGAGTCAGCCTACTAGTTAGCTGGTTTAATACGTTGGCTGACTATTCGGCTGACTTGTTAGCTGGCATAAAAAGTTGACTGAATAGTCGGCCAACTATTTAGCTAGATTAACTAGTTGACTGACGAGTTGGCCTACTAGTAACTTG
>NW_007012992.1:0-545 GCF_000164805.1 Carlito syrichta
AATAAATTCCACAAGAGCAAGAATGATTGGAACATTGTAAATGCAAGCTCTAGCAAAGTGCTTGACACTCAGTACAATCATTGTGAATTAATTCATGAAAATGACATAGTTGGTGTGTTTGTATGGGGGGAAGAACTGCTTGTTATGTGTGTGCCTGTGTGTGTGTTTTATTTTAGTCTATGTGAGAGATGCAGCAATTAGTCTGCTTATTGATTGGGTAGAACACGTTTATTAAAACATTCTATTAACAGGGATTTGTTTTTTCCCTTGGTTCAGAAAAGTGCAGGGTAGCAATACTAGGTGAGTAAATCTCTTCCACTGACCTCAGCTTACCCTTGAGTTGGCCTTCCTAAGGACCTGACTGGGGCAAATGGAGCCAGAGCATCATTGAATCTACGTGTTCTCTCATACTGCTGTCATGTTCCCCAACAACTTTTAAACACAGATAATATTTTTTGCTCTTCATTTTCTGATTCCTCTATCCCATTAGTAACTCATTCTGTATTCAAATGAAAAAGAGACAGGTGATTATTTTCTTATAATGC
>NW_007012993.1:0-428 GCF_000164805.1 Carlito syrichta
AAGCAGGTAGCAAGCTAATTAAGTCAGCTGGCTAGCCATCTGGCTAGCTGGTTAAGTCAGATATTTAAGTCAGCTTGCTGGCCAACTGGCTAGGTAGGTAGCTAGCTAAGTCAGCTGGTTAGCCGGATGGCTAGCTAGTTAATTCAGTGAGTTAAGTGAGCTGGCTAGCCAGTTGGCTAGCAGGGTGACTAACTAATTAAGGTAGCTGGCTAGCAGAATGGCTATCTTGTTAAGTCAGCTTCTTAAGTCAGCTGGTTAGCCAGCTTCCTAGCTAGGTGGTTGGCAAGTTAAACCAGCTTGTTAGTAGGCTGGTCTGTTAGGTGGTCAGCTAGTTAAGCTGGCTGGATAGCTGGCTGAACAGCAGGGTTCCTGGATAGTTAAGCTGGCTGGCTGTCCCACTCTCCAGACAGACGGCTGGCTTTTTATCC
>NW_007012994.1:0-580 GCF_000164805.1 Carlito syrichta
TTAAGTTAACGGGCTAGCAAGCTGGTTAGGTAGGTAGTTAGGTAGTTCAGTCAGCTGGGAAGCCAGCAGGAAACATAGGTAGCTAGCTACTTAAGTCAGCTGGCTAGACACCTGCCTATCTAGTGATGTCAGTTAGTTAAGTCAGTTGGCTTGACAACTGACTAATGAGTTAAGTCAACTACTTGAGTCAGCTGGCTAGCCAACTGACTAGTCAATTAAGTCAGCTAGTTAATTCAACTGGCAAGCCAGCTGGCTAACTGGTTAAGTCAGCTAGTTAAGTCAACTGTCTAGCCATCTGTCTAGGTAGGTAGTTAGCTACTTAAGTCAGTTGGCTAACTGGTGTGCTCGTTAGTTAAGTCAGTGAGTTAACTGAGCTGGTTAGTCGTCTGGCTCACTAGGTGGTAGGCTAGTTAAGCCAACTGGTTAGCCGGATGACTATCTAGTAAAATCAGCTAGTTAAGACAGCTGGTTAGCCAACTGGCTAGCTAGGTGGCTGGTAAGTTAAGCCAGCTAGTTAGCAGGCTGGTCAGGTAGGTGGCCAGCTAGTTTTGCCGGCTGGCTAGCTAGCTGAGCAGCAGGG
>NW_007012995.1:0-3133 GCF_000164805.1 Carlito syrichta
CAGCTGATTTTACCCATTAGTTAAATAGCTAACTGCCTGACACAACCTGCTGACGTAATCCGTTATCTCACTAGATAGCTAGCTGTATTAGCCAGCTGACTAATTTAGAAAACTGGGTTAACTAGATGACTTAGCTAGTTGACTTAACAATGTCGCCAGGTGACTTAACTGGCTGACTTATCTAGTTAGCTAGCTAACTTAACTACCTGAATTAAATAGTTAGTTAACTATTTAACAAGTTGATTTAATAATTAGCTAACAAGTTAGGTGGCAGACTGAAGTAACTGACTTAAATAGTTAGCTAACTAGTGAGCTAGCTGACTTAGCTAGCCAGCTATTTAGCTAACTGATTTAGCTAGCTGACTTACCTACTTGGATAACGAGATAGCTAGCTGATTAACGAGTTGTTTAACGAGTTAGCTAACTGTTTTAACTTGTTGGGAAATGAGTTATCTAGCTGGCTTGACTAGTTGGCTAACGAGTTAGCTAGGTGACTTAACTTTTTAGCAGATGAGTCTGCTGACTACTTAGCTCGTATTACACGTTGGCTGACTGCATGGCCGACTTGTTAAATTCCTTAACAAGTTGGACAACCAGTCGGCCGACTAGTTAGGTGGGTCAACGTGCTGACTGATGAATTGGCAAAGTAGTTAGCTTGGTTAACTATTTGACTGACAAATTGACTGACCTAAGCAGTCAGCCGACAAGTTCACTGACTAGTTAGCTGGCCTAACTAGTTGGCTGACTAGTTAGCTGAGCTAACTTTCAGCTGACAATTTTGCCAACTACTCGGCCAAATGGTTAGCTGACTTAACGATTTGGCTGGCTACTCGGCCTACTGGTTAGCTGCCTTAACTGGTCGGCCAGTGAGTGAGCCGACAGGTGAGCTGACTTAACAAGTCAGCTGGCGAGTGAGCTGACTGGTCATCTGACTTTACTGGGCTGGTGATTGAGCCGACTTGTTAGCTGACTTAACTAGTCAGTCTGTGAGCGAGCCAACTGGTGAGCTGACTTAACTAGTTGGCCGGTGAGTGAGCTGATTGGTCAGCAAATTTAGTCAGCTGGCGAGTGAGCTGATTGGTCAGAAGAATTAGCAAGTCGGCCTACGAGTGAGCCCACCAGTGAGTCGATTTAATAATTGTCTGACGAGTAAGCCGATGGGTGAGCTGCCTTCATTAGTCGGCCAGCAAGCAAGCCAACTTGTGAACTGACTTAACTAGTCGACTGATGAGCAAGCCAATGGGTGAGCTGCCTTCACTAGTCGGCCAGCAAGTGAGCCATCTTGTGAGCTGACTTAACTAGCTGTCCTGTTGACTTGCGAGCAAGCCGACAAGTTACTTGACCGGTTTGCTGGCTAGTGAGCTGACAAATTTGCGGACCGGTTGGCAGACGAGGGAGCCTAATAGTTACTGGAACTGATGGAAAGCGAGTGAGTCCACTAATTAGCTGACCAGCTAGTTCAGTTGCTAGCAGACTAAATAGCTAAGTAACTAGCTGATTTGCTAGCAGACTTAACTAGCTAGCTGACTAGCTAGCTGGTTATCTAGCTGAAATAACTAGCTAGCAAACAAGCTTTCTAGCTGTCTAGACAGCTGACTTATCTAGCTAGATAACTGGCTCGTTAAATGGCTAGCTTACTTAACTAGCTAACTGACTAGCTAGGAGACTAGCTAGCTGACTTAACTAGCTAACTGGCTAGTTAGCTGACTTAACTAGCTGAGGAGTTAGTTGGCTGGCTAGCTGGCTAGCCAGCTGACATAATTAGATAGGTACCTGGTGGGCTAGATGTTTAGCAAGCTGTCTTAAATAGTTAGCTACCTGGCTGGCTAGCCAGGTGACTGGCCAGCTGAATTTTTTAGCTGACTTAAACAGCGAGCCAGCTGGCTAGCAAGCTGACTTAACTAGCTAGCTACCTAGCTAGCCAATGGATAGCCACTTGAATTAACTAGCAGAATTAAACAGCTAGCCAGCTGGCTAGCCTGCTGTCTCAACTAGTTGACTGAGCTGGTTAGCCAGTTGTCTAGCCAGCTGATTTAAATAGCTGACATCACTAGCTAACTGCCTAGCTAGCTAGCTGACTTAACCAGATGGCCATGTAGTTAGCTTACTCGTTATCTAACATTCTAGCTAGCTGACTTAATCATCTGACTTATCTCGTTATCTAAGGACCTAGGTAGCTGACTCAACCAGCTGACTTAACTCATTAGGTAACTATTTAGCTTGCCTTTCTCAACCAGCTGACACACCCATTTGCTAACTACATAGCTAGCTAACTCAACCAGCTGACTTAAGCCGCTAGTTAACTAGCTAACTACCTCACACAACCTGCTGACTTAACCCGTTAGCTAACTAGCTTGCAAACTGTCTTAACCATCTGACTAAATTAGAAAGCTGACTTAACTAGCTGACTTTGCTATCTGACTTACTACTTAGGTAGCTGGTTTTCAGTTGACTTAACTAGCTGAGTTAACTAGCTGGCTATCTGTCTAGCCAGCTGTCTGGCCATCTGACTTACCTAGCTCGCTTAAGATAGCAAGCTGACTAGCCAGCTCACTTAACAAACTAGCTACCTACCTAGCCAGCAGACTAGTCAGCTGACTGAACTAGCTGTCTTGAACAGCTAACCTGCTGCCTAGCAATCTGACTTATCTAGTTAGCTACCTACCTAGCCAGCTGAAGAGCGAGCTGACTAAACTAACTGACTTAACCAGCTAGCCAGTTTGCTAGCCAGTTTACTTAACTCGAAGACATCACTACCTAGACAGGTAGCTGTCTAGCTGACTTATCTAGCTAGCTACCTTCCTTGCAAATTGGCTAGCAAGCTCTTATCTAGCAGAATTAACCAGCTAGACAGATGGCTAGACAACTGACCTAACTACCTTGCTACCGATCTAGCCAGTTGTCCAGCCAGCTGATTTAATTAGCTGAATTAACTACCTAGCTACGTAGCAAGGCTGCTGACTTAAATAGTTGGCTAACTAGCTAGCTACCTACCTGCCAGCTGATTTAATATTTAACTAACTAGCTAGCTACCTAGCTAACAACCTGACTTAAATAGTTAGCTGCGTAGCTAGCTAGCTGACTTAACCAGATAGCTAACTTGTTACCTTGCCCGTTATCTAATGTGTAGCTA
>NW_007012996.1:0-491 GCF_000164805.1 Carlito syrichta
AAGAGATTCTCCTGCCTCAGACCCCTGAGTGGCTGGAACCATAGGCTGAGCCACTACATCTGGCTAATCTTTGGATTTATTTGTGATGGCCGATACGAGATCTCACTCCATGTGCAGGGCTGGTGTAGAACTTGCAGACTCAGGCTGTCCACTCACCTGGGTCTCCAAAGGGCCAGGATGCCAGGCTGTGCTCCTGAGCCTGACCTGAGATTTTGGTGGTGGTGATGTTTTTATTATTATTCTGAGTTGGAGTTCCACTCTGTCACCCAGGTCAGAGCACAGGGTCCCACACTCAGCCACCGTGGGCTCCACTGACTGGGAGTGGAGTCAGTGACTGGAGTGTTCCTCCTGCCATGGAATACCACGTGGACACAACAACAGGTGTGTACCACCATGCTTGTCTCATTTTTTGGCTTCCTGTAGACAGAAGGTCTCAACAAGTTAACCAGGTTGGGCCTGAACCCTGGGGCCCAGGCCATCCTCTCCCCCTC
>NW_007012997.1:0-533 GCF_000164805.1 Carlito syrichta
CTATAGCCAAAGTAGTAATGGCATTCACAGAGTAGTAATTATATTTACGAGAAATAAAAGGAGACTAAAATTTATACTCAATATTAAAGGTTCTGGCTAAGGTAAACTGGGGCAAAGGGGGTTCATATATAGATGGATGAAGATGAAACCTATGGTGATTTAGCTGCATATTGACACAAACAGCAGCTCCCTCTACAAAAAAAAAAGATACTTTGTTGTTTCACAGTACAAGGTTATAAAACCAATTACAGAGATGCTAATAATTTGAAATTTGTAATCACTGGGCAGAAGATGGCTTAACTTTTGATTTGTGGTGTTTGTATGTAAAGCAAATAAAAAGAGTAAGCAATACATGAGCTTTATTTTTAAGTATAAAGAAAACAATATTAGTTTTGAACTTTTGCATATATCATTCTCTAAGCTATTGCAAGCCATTCTTAATTATGTATTAAACTAGATGCAGAAATATCAGTACTTGTCAACACCTTTTAATCCTTTGAAAGCAATAAAATTGCATTTCTTTTTTGTCCAAC
>NW_007012998.1:0-424 GCF_000164805.1 Carlito syrichta
AAGGAATCTTGTTTACACGTGTCCTCAATCCCCAAAAAAACTTCATAGTGTCTTGCTAAAAGCTAAATACGATTTTGGGTTTTTTAAGCAAAATCAAGGGAAAAGAAACCCTCAAATACAGGCAACTGCACGGACTTTTCCTAAGAAAGAAAAGGAAATCTGGGTGACAAGTTTTCTCAATCCCCAAAAAATTGCACGGTGTCTTCCTAAGGTCTAAACAAGCATTGTGGTTTCGACGCATGTATCTGGGAAAGGGAATACTCTCTCGTGATATCAAAACAACTGAATGATCGGTCTCCAGGAACTGTCTCAGCATCCTGTAGAATGAAGGAGGAAGCTGGGTAATGGGTGTCATCATATACAAGAAACTGCACGTCATATTGCTAAGGAAGTATAAGGAATCTTGGTTACATGAGTCCTCAAT
>NW_007012999.1:0-491 GCF_000164805.1 Carlito syrichta
GTTCACAGCCTCTCACCCCGGGACAATGGGTCTACCTCTCAGATGCAGAAGCCAAAGCTCGCTTACAACCCAAATGGATGGGACCCTTCCAAATAATTCTCTCCACTCCCACGGCAGCCAAGCTGCTCATAGACAAAGGACAGCTCACCCCCTGGATCCACATTTCCCGCCTCAAGCCGGCTAAAACATCTCCTCTTCTCCTTCCCTCCACAGAAATGCCAACCCTTTCTTGTTCCACAGTACCGGGTCATCCTCTCAAACTTCGAATATCCCGCGTCAGTCACTCCCGCTCTCTGCCCTCCATCCTGGAAATCTTCACATAATCAAATTTCCATATGATAGTTCTCAATCTGTCATTCCTTTCATAATAATCATACCCTTTTTCCTACTACTCCTATTCATCCTCCTTTCTCGTTGCTGCCCATAAACGTCCACCTTCCTTATCTCAATGGCTCAACTTTCACCCCTAATCCACACAAACATATTACCCC
>NW_007012999.1:1938-2525 GCF_000164805.1 Carlito syrichta
TCTTCCTCCCGGTTATGGTTGGATTGTCCCTCGCATCCACTTTCACCTCCCTCGGCCTGGCGGGAGGAGCTCTCAGCTACTCATTATGGGCAGTAGAAGACCTACAAAACAAAATCCAAATGGCACTAGACACCTCCTCAGAATCCATTGGGTCATTACAAAGACAAATAACTAGCTTAGCACAGGTAACCCTCCAAAACCGTAGAACCCTAGACCTCCTAACAGTCGAAAAAGGAGGCACCTGCCTCTTCCTCCAGGAAGAATACTGCTATTATGTCAATGAATCAGGGCTCATTGAACAAAATATCAACAAACTAAACAACCTCTCCTCACAGCTTCAACGAACAAAGCCCACTCAAATTAATAGCTGGTTTCCAAACTCCCTCCTCACGTGGCTTCTTCCTATCATTACTCCAGTCATTCTCCTTCTCGGCCTGTGTTCCTTTCTCCCTTGCATTATAAAATTTCTTCAATCTCAAGTCCAAAAAATTTCAAATCAAACCATTAACCAGTTTCTTTTACAGAGTTACAACCTCCTACCCACCGAGGACCCAGGCTTCAACAACCCAAGCCCTACTGCCTCCTAA
>NW_007013000.1:0-971 GCF_000164805.1 Carlito syrichta
TTTAACACATTCACACGCACAAACATGCTCACATATTCACTCACAAACACACATACAGGAACACACACTGACACACAAACATATCCCCACATCTACATAAACATATGAACTGGCTCATGCATTCACTCACACACAAACATGCTCACACACACAAACATCCTCACAAATGTACTCACACACTTTAACACACTGATACACACAAACATGCTCACATATTCAATCACAAACACACATACAGGACCACACATTGACACACAAACATATCCCCATGTCTACATAAACATATGAACTGGTTCACGCATCCACTCACACACAAACATGCTCACACACACAAACGCCCTCACAAATGTACTCACACACTTTAACACATTCACATGCACAAACATGCTCACACGTTCACATACAAGCAAGCTCACGTACAGTGACATGCTCAAATGCGCTCACATATTAACACAAATACATGCAAACATGCTCCCACATTCACATGCACATTTGAGCCTGCTCACAAATTCATTCACATGCAACCATGCCCACATACGCAAACACACTTACAAAATCGCTCAAAAACATTGGGAATCACATTAACATCCTCACACACACACTCACATATACACGTAAACATGATCGCATCTTCACTAACACATGAGTATTTTCACATACATGAGAACACACATTCATTCACACATTCATTCACACACAATCATGCTCACACACAAATTCCCTCACAAGAAAGCTCATGGAGAGTGGCATGCTCAAATGCGCTCACATTCTAAAACAAATACACGCAACCATGCTCCCACATTTGCATGCATATTTGAACCTGCTCACAAACTCGTTCACATGCAACCATGCCCACATATTCAAACACACTCATAAATTCACTCAAAAACTAGGAAAAGCACATTAACATCCTCACACAGGCTCACACATACACATAAGCATGATCGCATCTTCACTACCACTTGAGCATT
>NW_007013001.1:0-479 GCF_000164805.1 Carlito syrichta
AAACCTGTTGTTTTCTCTTCTTCCTCAGAAACCCTATGATTCTTAGGTTTAAATGTTTTACATAATCTTAAAATTCTTGGAGACTTTGTCCCATTCTCTTGAGTCTTTTTATTTATTGTTGTCTGATCAGTTTCATTCCACACCCTTGTCTTCAAGTTCTGAGATTCTTTCTTCTGTGTATTCTAGTTTACTCTTAAAACTTTCCACTACATTTTGTATTTTCCTAAAAGTTTCTTTCATATCCAGAATTTCAGCGTCTTCTTCTTCTTCTTTCTTTTTTTTTTTTAGATGTCTATCTCTTGGGAGAATCTTTCATTCATGTCTTGAATTTTTAAAAATTTATTTATTTTGGTTTTTAATTTTTTTTCCTGAAGTTCATTGACCAATTTTATAATAAATCTTTTGAATTCTATACTTGGGATTTTAAAGATTTCATTTTGAGTAATGTTCATTGCTAAAAAGCTGGTGTGGTTTCAAGG
>NW_007013002.1:0-416 GCF_000164805.1 Carlito syrichta
TAGCCAGTTGGCTTGCTGGTTACATCAGCTAGTTAAGTCAACTGGCTATCCACCTGGCTAAGTGGGTAGGTAGATAATTAAGTCAGCTGTGTAGAGGACTGGTAAGCTAGGTAATTCCGCGAGCTATTTGAGCTTTTTAGCCAGCTGTCAAGCTAGGGGGCTAGCTAGTAAAGCCAGCTGGCTAGCAGGATGGCTGTCTAGTTAAGAAAGCTGGTTATCCGGCTGGATAGCTAGATTCTGCCAATTTATGTCAGCTGGTTTTCAGGCTGGCCAGGTAGGTGGCCAGCTAGTTAAACCAGCTGGCTAGCCGACTGACCAGCAGGGTGGCTGGCTAGGTAACCCGGCTGACTATCTGAATGTCTAGCCAGGCGGCTGGCTATTTAAGCTGGCTTGTTAACCAGCTTGCCAGCCCACTA
>NW_007013003.1:0-461 GCF_000164805.1 Carlito syrichta
ACCTTGGAATCACTTGAAAGATGTTTTTCTTGGAATAGATTACCTAAGAATTTCACAAAGGCAGTCTTCCCTGGGAAAGTGAATCCATTGTCCAAAGAATGGATATAATCAGCCCTACAGAGATTTAACTATGGAGAAGAAAACTCTAATTAGCTTTATGTCTTAATCCCAGCATGGAAAGAGAGTTAAGGATTCTAGGTCCCTGAGATACAGAATACAAACAACAGTCTGTCCGATATATTTCTGTGACCTGACAGTGTAAATGTAAATGGAAAGAACTGAATGATTTGAATTAAAACTCCAAAAATTCTATTATAGAGCATTTAGGTCTGTTTGGCATTGAGGAAGAAGGAAGTTGTCTTTCCTTGGAAAATTGATGATTATCAATGTGGGCTTCAGTACATTGAATTGCTTACCTCAGTAGTATACTGCCTTCTTTCTGTGACTGGATAGAGCCCATG
>NW_007013004.1:0-1007 GCF_000164805.1 Carlito syrichta
CTGGCTAGCTAATTTATGAGCTAGTTTAGTCAGCTGGCTATCCAGGTGGTTAGAGAGCTAGAGCGCTAGTTAAGTCAGCTGGCTAGCCAGCTGCATTACCAGTTAAGCCAGCTAATTTAGTAACTTGGCTGGCCAACTGCTGAGCTCGTTAATCAACTAGTTAAGTCAGATTGCTAACCAGCTGGATAGCTAGTTTAATTACTTCATTAAGTCAGTTGGCTATCCTTCTCCCTAGCTAGTTAAAAAGCTAATTAATTCAGATGGCTAGACAGGTGGCTAACTAATTATTTCAGCTAGTTAAGTCAGCTGGCTAGCTAGGAATCTATCTAGTTAAATCAGTTAGCTATATCAGCTAGCTAGCTTGTTAAGTCAGCTATTTACTTCGGCTTTCTAGCTAGATATCTACCTAGGTAGTTGGCTAGTTATCTCAGCTAGTAAATTCAGCTGCCTAGCTAGCAAGGTAGGTAGTTAAGTCAGCTAGTTAAGTCAGCTGGCTAGCTAGTTAAGTTACCTGGTTAACTCAGCTCTCTGTTCAACTGGTTAGGTAGGTAGTTAGCTAGTTAAATCACCTAATTAAGTCAGCTAGCTATATGATAGCTACATAGGGAGCTAGCTAGTCAAAGCAACTAGTTAAGTCAGATAGTTAAATCAGCTTGCTAGCTAGTTAAGTCTGTTATTTAAGTCAGCTGGCTATTCAGCTACCTAGCATGATAGCTAGCTGGTTAAGTTAGCTGGCTAGCCAGCTCGCTAGCTAGTTAAGTTATCTAGTTAAGTAAGCTCACTGGCCAGCAGGTTAGCTAGCTAGTTAGGTAGGTAAGTCCACTGGCAAGCCAGTGGGCTATGTATGTAGGAAGCTAGTTATGTCAGCTGGCTAGCCATCAGGCGTCTAGTTATGTCAGATAGTTAAGTCAACTGGCTATCCAGCTGGATAACTAGCTAAGTCAGCTAGCTATTCACCTGAATGGCCAGCTGCCTAGCTCGTTTATCAAGTAGTTAAGTCAGCCTGC
>NW_007013005.1:0-413 GCF_000164805.1 Carlito syrichta
ATGTTTAAACTCCACTCACTCTCAAAGTACTCTCCCTCTGAAGCAATACACCTAATGAGACGTTTTTTCTATTGCCTAAAATAGTTTTTAAATTCATCAATTCGGATACCTTTCAGTGCTTCTGCTGCTTTTTTGTTTCACTGCTTGCACTCAGCAACACGTTTCCTTTGAGGAATTTTTTCACCTGAGGATACAAAAAAAGTTGTTCAGGGTGCAAGTCGGAGAATAGGAAGGGTGGGGCACGTGGGCCATATCGTTTTGGGTCAAAAAGTGCTGAACACTCAGTGTGGTGTTGGCAGGTGGTTCATCACTCACCCATCCCGAAATGGGCAAACACATTGAGAAAATCTCCAAAAAAAAAAAAAATATTCAGTGAAGCCAAACACTGCAAGAGGCCTGTCCTCCAAAAGATA
>NW_007013006.1:0-625 GCF_000164805.1 Carlito syrichta
CCATATTCACCAGGTCTCGGAGTGGAGTCTGGGGGCCCTTCTCCGCCTTTTTAAGCTTGCACCGGATGTCCGGAGTGGACTGGGTGATAATGTGAGTAGCTAAGACTGTGGACCCTGGCGGTGAGGAAGGGTCTAAAGGAGTGTGAAGGGTAAGAGCCTCTGTTAAACGATTAAGGAAAGAGGCTGGGTTTTCGTTAGGCTCCTGTGTGATTGCCCTCAGTTTGTCACAGTTAATGACTTTTTGAGCTGCCTTTTCCATCCCCGCAATAAGGTAGCGGACCATCTGATTCCTTCTAGTTCTACCTGTGGCACCATCCTGATAGTTCCATTGTGAGTTCTTGGCAGGCACCGCCATGGCCCCGACCGGCAAAGAATGATCAGAGTTATGTACCTGATCAGCGTAGTCCTGAGCTGCTGAGGTGATGCTATCACGCTCCTTGGGAATGAGGGTGGAGGTTAAAATCACGTGGAGGTTGTGCCATGTGAGCTCGTATGCCTGAGTGAGGTATCAAAACTCCTTGGTGTAGGCAGTCAGGTTGGCAGAGTAGGATCCTAGGTGCTTTTCAATCTGGGACAGGTCCCCCAGGGAGAAGGGAACATGTACCCTAGCCAGTCCGTAAGCACC
>NW_007013007.1:0-629 GCF_000164805.1 Carlito syrichta
TTGAAGAGAAGTAGTGACCACAGAAATTCCTATCACATTCTTGAATTTTAAGGGCTTTATGCAGTTAATTTTAATTTCTGTTTTTTATAGACTCCTTTAACACATCAATAATTGACCTGCTATTCTTTTGACTTAGTGCTTGAATCAAGAAACAGTACTCAGCACTGAATTTGAACAAATATTGTTTTGTGTCTAGGGCTGTGCCATTCTTCATTAACTTCTTTTGTCATAAATGCATGAATTATTTTCAGTTCTTCTCAAGTTTTCATGTCTGTGTCTTTTGGCTTATAATTTTTTCTCTTACAGATGTCTAAAACATTTTTATTTTGTCTGTTGTTGTTCTCATCTTTGTTCGAAAGTGAAATAATCATTGCATCACAAAATTAACCTATCCTGAATATCCAAATTGTTTCTATAACATATTTCTGGACTCAGTGTATGGTGTATTTTACTAAATATTGTCCCTTTAGGTTCTATGTGTATGGATTTGAATTTTTGTGTTCCATATTTTTGTTGTCTAATTCTTTACAATGTTATTATATTCTTGTCATGAATGAACTACAACTCCATCTTGAATAATATTGTCAAATACCATTTTTTTGTGTGTGCTTGTCTTGTAGCAATATCTC
>NW_007013008.1:0-501 GCF_000164805.1 Carlito syrichta
TGTTGGCAAGGATGTAGAGCAGTTGAAGTTCTTGTAAACTGTTAAAAGGAAAGTAAGACAATTCATAAAACTTCCAGGCATTTTCTTTAAAAATTAAAAATGCACCTATCATATGCAGTCATTACAAATCTTTAGTTTTACTCAAATTAAGTCTTGTATAGAAATATTTATACCAGCTATATTCTCAATTGCCAAACTTGGAAACAATTCAAATGCTCATCAAGAGGCGAATGAATAAAATGTGGTGTAACCATTTGATGAAATGATATCCGTTATTAAATATTAATGTGTTTTGAGAAAAGCCAGGTACAAAATAGTACCGACACTGAGAACAAATTCTGAAAAATGAAGATATATTTATAGTGATAAATGACCAATGGTTACCTGAGACTAGAGGCTAGAAGAAGAAATTCTTTTGGAGTAGTGAAAATGTTCTTTATCGGTTGTGATGATGGTTTTATAGTTCTATTCATCTCTCAAAATTCATCAAATTGCATATTT
>NW_007013009.1:0-473 GCF_000164805.1 Carlito syrichta
GATACCAAGCTAGCATGTTGGCTTGCTAGCTGACTTATCTAGCTGAATTAACTAGCTAGCCAGCTGGCTACCAAGCTGAATTATTTGCCTAGCTACCTAGCTAGCCAGCAGGCTATCCAGCTGATTTAACTAGCTGACTTAACAAAGTACCCAGCCAGCTAGCCTGCAGACTTAAGTAGCTAGCTACTTAGCTAGACAGGTGAATAGTCAGCTGAGTAATATATCTGACATAACTAGATACCTGATGGCTACCCAGCTGACTTAACTAGCTACATACCTTCCTAGACCACTGGCTTGCCAGCTGACTTAACTATCTAACTACCTACGTAACCTGCTGTCAGGCATGCTGACTTCATCAGGTGACTTATCTAGCTAGATAGCTTGCTAGCCAGCTGACTTAACTAGCTAGCTATTTTAGCTTGGAAGCTGGCTAGCAAGCTGACTTAACTAGCTGACTTAAGCTAGCTACATAG
>NW_007013010.1:0-617 GCF_000164805.1 Carlito syrichta
GTCAGCTAGTTAAATCAGCTGACTAGGCTGCTGGCTAGCTAGGTAGCTAGGCAAATAAGTAAGCTGGCTACCCGGGTGGCCAGCTAGTTAATTCAGCCAGTTTAGTCAGCTGGTTAACCAGCTGGCTAGCTTGTTTAAGCAGCTGGTTAAATCAGTTGTCTAGCCAGCCGGCTAGCAAGTTAAAAATCTAGTTATGTTAGATGGGTAGCCATCTGGCACACTAGTTAACTCAAATAGTTATGTCAACTGGCTAGCTAGGTGGCTAGCTGGTTAAGTCAGCTAGATATGTCAGTTAGCTAGCTAAGTAAGCCAGCTAGATAAATCAGCTGGCTAGGTAGTTAAGTCAGTGTGCTAAGTAGGCTGGCTAGCCAGCTTGCTAGCTAGGTACCTAGCCAGTTATGTCAGCTGTTTACCCAGCTGCCTGTCTGGTTATATCACCTAGTTAAGTCAGTTGACTAGCCAGCTGGCTAGCTGGTAGCTTGCTAGTTAAGTCAGCTGCCTAGACAGCTGGCTAGCTAGAAAATTCACCTAGTTTATTCACCTGGAAAGCCAACTGACTATCTAGTTACTGACCTAGTTATATCAGTTGGCTAGCCAGCTGGCTAGCTAATTAAGTC
>NW_007013011.1:0-411 GCF_000164805.1 Carlito syrichta
TCCATTACCCTTCATTGCATTCCTCTAAATGCCACTCCACTCGATTCCATCCATTCCTTTCCATTCCATTCTACACCACCCATTCCATTCCTCTCCATTCCATTCCATTCCAATCATCTCCATTCCATTCATTTCACCCCATTCGATTCGAATTCTATTCAATTCCATTCATTCCATTCCATTCCTCTCCATTCCACTTTATTCCATTCTCACTCCACTCCATTCCACTCCACTCCTTTCCATTCCACTCCATTCAATTCCATTCCTCTCTATTCCATTTGATTTTATTCCTCTCCATTCCATTCATTTCAACTCCTTTCCATTCCACCTCATCTCTTCCATTACATTCATTTCCATGCTATTCAGTTTCTTTCCATTCCATTCCTTTCCTTTCCTCTCCACTACACTCCA
>NW_007013012.1:0-411 GCF_000164805.1 Carlito syrichta
AGATTAATTAGGTTCCAGCGAGTGGAGGTATCTTGAAGTCCAACATCAGTAAGGGTAGCACGAACATCTGGAACTTCATTTCTACATATAATAAGGTGAAAAAATTTTACAAAGGCAAAAAATGGACCAGCACATTTTAGTGAGTTAGAAGGAATTTGTTATAACCCATGGCTTTCAAACTATGTCCCACAGAAAACTAAGACCCCACAGAGAACACAGCAGAATTTAGGGATGAGGAAGTTACAGTTTCAGAGTTCCCATTCTTCTTTTAGTCTGCTCCACTTCTACCTGTTTTATATATGATTTGCTCTTTGAAGAAAAATTGGAATGGAATAAAATTCACTGATTTAGTCAAAGTCTCTGATTTTACACAAGAAACAACACAGGCTCAGAAGGATCATAGCTTGCCTA
>NW_007013013.1:0-565 GCF_000164805.1 Carlito syrichta
AGGGAAAACTTGTATGCTGCTAGTCAGAATGCAGATGAGTTCAACCTCTATGGAAAACAGTGTGGCAATTTGAAAAAAAACTAGAAATCGACCTCCCATGTGACCCAGCAATCCCACTCCTGGAAACATACCTGGAAGAACTCAAGTAATTCTACAAAATAGATACCTGCACATGTATGTTTACTGCAGCACTATTCACAATAGCAAAAACATGGAACCAACAATTCTGTCCTTTGAAACTGGAACTGGATTCAAAAAAATGTGGTGTATATGTGCGATGGAATACACCATAAAGAAAGATAAATATATGGACTTTGCAGCAACTCAGATGGATGTAGAGTCTATAATAGACAAATCTATGACAGAAACAAAGAATTCAAGGCAGGAAATTTATAACACTGAAAGTTTCTATTTGAAAAACAAGTTTTAAATTTTCTAAGATTTAATCTGATGAGAATAAAAAAACATGAACAAATACTCCAAGCTAGCAAAAGGAATTAAATTGTAATGATAAGAGGATATCAATGAAACAAAAAATATAAGATCGATGAAATCAAAAGCTACT
>NW_007013014.1:0-408 GCF_000164805.1 Carlito syrichta
GCTAGTTAAGTCAGCTGGCTAGCCAGATGGCTAACTAGTTATGTCAGCTAGTTGAGTCAGTTCGCTAGCCAACTGACTAGCTGGTTGTCAGTTAGTTAAGTCAAGTGGCTAGCCAACTAGCTAGCTATGTATCTAGCTAGTTAAGTCAGCTGGTTAAACAGCTGACTAGCTGGTTAAGTCAGCTAGCCTCCTGGCCTTGCTGAATTAAGACTCCCCTCCCTTAAAAATTAAAAAAAATACCCAATGCATTTAATTTTCCAGTGACTGGAAAAGAGGGTGTATGTCCTGTTACCATCAAGATGTCTTATTTAAGAGGAACGAGTGGGCAGTCTTAGGTTTATGACTCTGAAGTAAGAACCAGATGTCAGATATAGTTTCACATTAGCTGCCCCCAAGTTTTATGGGCCC
>NW_007013015.1:0-408 GCF_000164805.1 Carlito syrichta
GGTTAGCTGAGTTAACTAGCTAAATAACTAAATAGCCAGCTGAATTACTAGCTGAAATAACTAGCTTACTAACTAGCTAGGTATCTAGCTAGCTACCTGACTTAACTAGTTGACTTAACTAGATAGCTAGTGATATATCTATCTGACTTAACTAGCTAGCTACCTAGCTAACCAGCTGACTGACCTAGCTGAAATTACTTGCTAGGCAGCTGTCTAGCCATTTGACTTGACTCACTTTTTAACTAGCTAGCGAGCTGACTTGTGAACTGACTTAATGAGGTTACTTAACTAGCTAGCCAGTTGACTAGTCACTTAAATTAACTAGTTGACTTAACTAGCTAGCCAGCTGGCTAGCCAGCCTACTTAACTAGCTGAAATCACTAGCTAGTGAGGTGGCTAGACAGCTGA